>NW_026948048.1:0-33799 GCF_034190915.1 Cavia porcellus
ATATCCAATTCTTCCTCAATATCGGATTCAACTTTCTTGATAAGCTCATCAATGTTACCAACAACATGTTCACAGCATACAGATACTGAAAGGTCAAAAAAATGCTTCTGAAGCTATCGAACCATAAAATTAAGGTTTGAAGAGATTCATCTGTAGCATTTTGCGCCATGCGTACCGTCTCAATTTTTGCTTGGGACCATTCATAAAATTCATCCAATATTGGGATTGGGATGTAAATGCATTGTAATCAACCATATTTCATTTGAAGGCCTATTTTAATTGATAATCGTTTTAACGTATCCGTTACAAGACACCCTCTGACACACAATTGTAAATCTCCAATTGAACATCCTCGAGCCGCGGTGGTGTCCTTTTCCTCGTACGCATACGCACCCTCGTACGCGTACGAGTCTTCCCCCCACACCCGCCCCCGCATCCGCATTGACGTACGTGTCCACCCCCTCCTGCTTAGCACTCGTTTGCGAATACCCCACCACCAAGTCATGGTTCTCCCCCGTCTGGGCAGCAGTTGTGCTGGGCGGAAGATGCAGCACGCGGGCGCGGGAGGGGGAATTTGAGGAGGGGGAATTTGAGGAGGGGGAATTTGAGGAGGGGGAGACATCGGGGGAGGATGAGGACGAGGCATAGTTGTTAATAATTCCAAGAATATCCTCAAGCCGCGGTTGCGTCCTCTTCCTCGTACGCATACACATCCTCATACGAGTCCTCCCCCTCGTTCGTGTTGGCGTACATGCCCCCCCCTCCTGCTTGGCGCTCGTTTGCAAATACCCCCACTGCCCAGTGTGAGGGTGATTGCAGCCCCGCTGTGCAGCTTCAGGAACCTCCTTGGTCACAGAGCGGGTGAGGCAATGCAGGACAGCTGGGGAGGAGGGGAAGGGGTGGTCATTGATAGAACTGGGCATGGTCTTGTAATGAGACGGCACCTGCTTCGATCAGCTGCAGCCCATTTTTTAAAGATGGGCTGCAGCTGCATCATTATTCAAGTAAGTGTGGGGAGTGGGTGGCACTGGGCGGGGCGGGAAAAAACAGTTACTTTGGAGAACTCCGGGAGTGGAGTTCTCCTTTAACACTATGTCGTGATTGTTCACCAACATCCTAAGATTTTAAACAAGATGCAAGCTAATGTTGCTGAGACGTTTCATTGGCAGACACTGAACATTGTGAAGAAGTTAGTAGCAAAATTCAAAGTGAAACTGACCTCTAGGATAATAAACAACGTAGAGACAGTTGCCCCAGCCGTCCTCGGGGGTGGTGGATGCAGAATCCCATCAACCTGGCGAATTCCTCTGGTGCAGTTGGTAACTGGGTTTATGAAATGGAGGCCACACGCGCTAGGAAACTGGGAATTTAGTGTTGATAAGGGTAGGGTGTGGTCATTTTCTGTTGGGACTTCTATAGGCTGCCCAACCACGCTAGTCGCAACATAGACATATTGCCTCTTGAAGAAGAGAGAGAGAAAGAGAGATTGTTGTCCTGCACCGACATCCCCGCGTGATGGTATGCGTAACCTGCGCTGCTAGAGGTCAGGCTTTAGTGAATAGCGTGGCAGCAGAGACTTTGCTTACCACTCTCAACATGGTGGCCTTGCTAGATGCTGCGTTCGCCACTACCAAGATGGCGACCACGTCACATGACGCGACATCCAAAGTGACGCCGCAACACAGGAGCAGTGTATTTAAACTCACTGGCTCCAGACAACAAATACGTATAAACAAGCCGGTAAGATTCATCCCGCTCTCGCCTCCCGTTTGTTAAGCGTTCATAAGCCGCATTCCATATTGCTAGTAACCCTTATCCTTGTCTCCAGTCCTTATCCTTGGAACATGGAACTTGACTGTGGCAGGAACATGGAACTTGTGTGCCATTCCAACGGTGCCCCCTTTATTCGACTTACCTTGTGCGGCGTTCTTGTTTTCGTCGCATTGACTTCGCCGTAGGTATGTTGATCTGCCGCCGCTACTGCTGCTGCTGCTGCCGCCGCAGTGCGCGTTGACGTTGTTACACCACATGTTGTTTGGACCCACGACAAATGGCTCAGTTCCTTTTGCAGAACACAAACAAAACACAAGAGTGGGTTATCGGAAAGACACCATCCATGTTCAACACATTAGCTACTGTTGGTTTACGACATTAACGCAGACTAGAAAACCATCCCTTAAACAAGTATTCACAATGCAACTACTTTACACTTACTGCTCTTTTGAAAGATGGAAGGATAAAAGACTTCCTCTTATGCATATGCATCCTCATACGTGTCCTCGTACATGTACGAGTCCTCCCCCTCATCCGCCCCCGCATCCGTGTAGGCATACGCGTCCACCCCCTCCTGCTTGGCACTCGTTTGTCCATACCCCACCACCAAGTCATGGTTCTCCCCCCATCTGGGCAGCAGTTGTGCTGGGCGGCAGGAGCGGGAATTTGAAAAGGGGGGACATCGGGGGAGGACGAGGACGAGGCATAGTTGTTAATAATTACAAGAATATCCTCAAGCCGTGTTTGCATCCTCTTCCTCATACGCATACGCATTCTTGTACGCGTACGAGTCCACCCCCTCGTTCGCATTGGCGTACGTGTCCGCCCCCTCCTGCTTGGCGCTCGTTTGCAAATACCCCCACTGCCCAGTGTGAGGGTGATTGCAGCCCCGCTGTGCAGCTTCAGGAACCTCCTTGGTCACAGAGCGGGTGAGGCAATGCAGGACAGCTGGGGAGGAGAGGAGGGGATGGTCATTGATAGAACTGGGCGTGGTCTTGTAATGAGATGGCATCCGCTTCGATCAGCTGCAGCCTATTTTTTAAAGATGGGCTGCAGCTGCATCATTATTCAAGTAAGTATGAGGAGTGGGCGGTGCTGGGCAGGGCAGGGGGAAAGACAGTTACTTTGGAGAACTCCGGGAGTGGAGTTCTCCTTTAACACTACGTCGTGATTGTTCACCAACATCCTAAGATTTTAAACAAGATGCAAGCTAATGTTGCTGAGACGTTTCATTGGCAGACACTGAACATTGTGAAGAAGTTAGTAGCACAATTCAAAGTGAAACTCACCTCTAAGATAATTAACAACACAGAGACATTTGCCCCAGCCGTCCTCGGGGGTGGGGGATGCAGAATCCCATCAACCTGGCGCATTCCTCTGGTGCAGTTGGTAACTGGGTTTATGAAACGGAGGCCACACGCGCTAGGAAACTGGGAATGATAAAAGTAGGGTGTGGTCATTTTCAGTTGGGACCTCTATAGGCTGCCCAACCACGCTAGAGAGAGCGAGAGAGTCATCCTGCGCCGACATCCCAGCGTGATGGGACGTGTAACCTGCGCTACTAGTCATCAGGCTGTAGTGAATAGCGTGGCAGCAGAGACTTTGCTTATCACTCTCAAGATGGCAGCGTTGCTAGACGCCGCGTTCGCCACTACCAAGATGGCGACCACGTCACATGACGCGACGTCCGAAGTGACGCCGCAAAACAGGAGCAGCATATTTAAACTCGCTGGCTCCAGACAACAAACACGTATCAACAAGCCGGTAAGATTCGACCCGCTCTCGCCTCCTGTTTGTTAAGCGTTAGTAAGTCGCATTCCTTATCGCTAGTAACCCTTATCCTTGTCTCCAGTCCTTATCCTTGGAACATGGAACTTGAGTGTGCCAGGAACATGGAACTTGTGTGTCATTCCAACGGTGCCCTTTTTTTCGACTTACCTTGTGCGGCGTTCTTGTTTTCGTCGCATTGACTTCGCCATAGGTATGTTGATCCGCCGCTACTGCTGCTGCTGCCGCCGCCGTCGCAATGTGCGTTGACGTCGTTACACCACGTGTTGTTTGGACCCATGACAAATGGCTCATCTCCTCCTGCAGAACACAAGTAAAACACAAGAGTGGGTTATCAGAAAGACGCCATCCAGGTTCAACACATTAGCTACTGTCGGTTTACGACATTAACACAGACTAGAAAACCATTGTTGGACACCCAAGCTCTTGGCTTCGTGACGATGAACAGAGGCTTCCCTTGCTCTTCCCTCTGCTGTGTATGTATTGTACATACACAGTCAGCAGGATGAAAAAGGGGGCCCACAAGGCCCTTGTATGTTTTCACCTTGCGGCACTGCACCTGCAATAAAAAGGGTGGTAAGTATTGATACTATCTTGGTAAGGAGAGGAAATAGCACAAGCAAATATGACTGTAGCAACTGAATCACGCTCACCAATTGGAAACCCCCTTTACGCTCAATACCAGGTGCAGGAATAAGAGTCCGGAGTGGCAATGGCACTCTCCTATTGATGGTATAGGAGACGCGTTCTAACACACGCGTAGTGAGTGCGGGACTCGTGTAAAGACAGTTCACTCTCCCTAGCACTAGGAAAGTAAACAATGCAGGTCAAAGGAAAACAGGGTTCGGCAACAACCGGGCAACAACCAATCCAGTAGGAGAAGGCAAAGAATATCCGTACACCAGGCAAGGGTCCAAATACCAACCGAGCATTAAAGTACAAAGGGATGAGACCAAAGGAATCCGTAGGGCAGGCAAGGGTCAAGATACCAGGCGGGCAGCAAACAGTACACGAGGGCTAAGCACAACAGAATAACATAAGCATAAGCAGAGGTCAAGTAATACAGCGAGCAAACAGAACACAGGGTAATCCAAAGAGAGAAGTTGTGGGACAGGCCAGAAAACTTATCGTAACACCGGAATCACAGGAGCAAGAAACACGCTAGGTCCGCTTGTTGACCACAAGCGCTGTACCGGCGCCGGCGTCCTCCTTATATGGAAACCCCGAAGCCAGTGCCGGAGACAATAAAACTGGAGAGAGGACTAGCCGTGAAACACTTGAGAGCGGCCATATTGCAAGAACACTGAGTACAGCATGGACACGTAAGAAGAACTACAGAATGCGGCCATGATAGTAGTTCCTTGGGAAGTCAATGATGCCGTAACCGGCTACCGGCATGATACAATTACCACAGTCGGGGACGTATGCTGTAACGTTGCTGAAAGGACCACGGGTGGGTTTTAGAGAGCACCCGTGGTCTCTGTGTTGGGAATCTCTGGCGAGTACGTGAGGAGGGATGTTTAGGGGCCACTGATGCACGATTCCCAACAGTACCTCCCCCTCCAGGAACCCCTCCAGCAGGCCCGGGTTTGTCCGGTTGCCTCGCATGAAAAGCCGCTTGAATGCGCGGGGCATGAACGTTGGCAACCGGTTCCCAGGACCTGTCCTCAGGGCCGTAACCAACCCACTCAATCAGATATTGCAACCTACCCCTAACCAGTCTAGAATCCACTATTTTGGCGACCTGATACTCCCCTTTAGTATCAGGTTCAGGTTGGGAGAGATTGCTATTAGAACGTGTACCAGGGATATATTCTTTGAGCTGTGACACATGAAAGACTGGATGGCATTTCATAGATGGGGGCAACTTAAGTTTCAGCACTAGAGGAGACAATACTTTTTCAATTAAGTAGGGACCAATGTACCGAGGAGCAAGTTTAGTACAGGTCTTCCCCTTAAACCTAAAGTTCTTAGTGGATAACCAGACCTTACCTCCCTGCATGAAAACAGGAGCAGTCCTCCTATGTTTATCTGCTTGCTCCTTCATGGCAGCCTTGGATGCTAGCAGAAGAATGGTAAGTACACGTACTCTAGTGGCAAACGTTTTCAGAAATACTGAAACTTCAGGAACCAAAAAAGCGCTAGTGAACCTGGAAGGCAGAAAACTGGGATGGTAACCCATAAGGGCACAAAAGGGTGTAGTCTTGACCGCTGAATGGTAGGAGTTATTGTACAAAAACTCGACCACTGGTAGTGCATGAAACCATTCCCTTTCATCTTGCATGCAAAATACACGTAGGTATTGTTCTAACGTTTGATTGCAACTTTCTGTAGATCCATCAGTCTGCGGGTGATAACCCGATGAAAACACAAGCTTAGTACCAAGCCTCTCATTAAATTCACCCCAAAATTTGGAGATGAACTGAGTCCCTCTATCGCTGACGATAGTAGTAGGAATGCCGTGCAACCTAACGATATTTCTGAGAAACACCACTGCCAACACCTTTGCCGAAGGTAGTCCTGAAAGACCGATGAAATGTGCCATTTTAGTAAACAAATCAGTGACCACCAATACCACCACACAGCCATTGCTCTTTGGTAAGTCGGTGATGAAATCCATCGAAATGGTCTTCCAAGGCCCTTCTGGCACCTGTAGGGGTTGTAAAAGCCCTTGTGGTTTTAGATGGCTGGCTTTCGTTTTAGCGCACACTGGACATAGTTGTATGTATTCTAGTACTGTCTTTTTCATGCCGGCCCACCAGACATACCGTGATAACAGTTCCAGAGTTTTAACTGGGCCCGGATGGCCTGCCAGGGGAGAATCGTGACACCATTGGAGTAATTCTTCTTGTTGTTCCCACTGTGGAACCCATAGACGAGAACCATGAAATAACAGACCTTCTATTTCCTTACGGAGCGATCCCGAGGATAAAAAGTGATTTTTCATGTCAGGAGTATAACTATCGCGGATCTCCTGAAAAAATGCGGAGATCACAGATACAGTAGCTCCTATCACTCTCTGGGGTGCCAGTATAGGAGTAGACACCGGGTTTTCCTGTTCGTCTTCTGTATAACTTCTAGAGAGGGCATCTGCCCTTGCATTGCATGACCCAGGTTTATACGTAATAGTATAATCAAACCTAGTAAAAAAAAGAGACCATCGAGCCTGACGGCCGTTTTGACAAGTAAGGTTTTTTAAAAACTCTAAGTTCTTGTGGTCTGTATATACTGTGATGGGATTACCCGTCCCCTCCAAGTAATGCCTCCATTGTTTTAGCGCTTCTTTGATTGCCAACAGTTCACGCTCATAAATCGTATAGTTTCTTTCAGCTGAGTTCAGTTTTCTCGAGTAGTATGCCACAGGGTGTGTCTCTTGTAAAGTGTTTTTCTGAGAGAGGACTGCTCCTATTGCATTAGCGGAAGCATCAGCCTCCACGATAAATGGCTTGGAGAAATCGGGATGGATTAATACAGGGGCTCTGGTGAATTCTAGTTTGAGTTTCTCGAATGAAGCTTGCTGTGCTTCTCCCCAAAAGAACCCTTTTTTCTTTAGGATCCCTGTTAAAGGTAAAACCAACTCTGAATATGCCTGAATATATTGTCGATAGAAGTTGGAAAAACCAAGAAAGCGTTGTATCTCTTTAGTGTTACGGGGGGCCTCCCACTGAGTGATTGCTTGTATCTTGGCAGGGTCCATTTCCCTTCCATTGTGTGATATTAGAAATCCAAGAAAGGGAACCTGCTGTTGGAAAAACATGCACTTAGATTCTTTTGCATAGAGACGATGTTTTAACAGTTTTTCCAGCACTAACCTAACATGTTGGTTGTGTTCCTTTTCCGTGTGAGAAAATATCAAGATGTCATCTAAATATATGACCATAAAGGTGTTGAGTATCTCTCTAAACACATCGTTCACAAAAAACTGAAAACAAGCGGGGGCGTTGCAAAGCCCAAATAGCATGACTAGGTACTCATAGTGCCCATGTGCTGTTCTGAAAGCTGTCTTCCACTCATCCCCTTCTCTCATCCTGACTAAATTGTAAGCCCCTCGTAGGTCTATCTTTGAAAATATGGAAGCATTTTGGATCTGATCCAGAAGTACTGGGATAAGAGGAAGCGGATACCTATTCTTAACCGTAATGAGGTTTAGCAAACGGAAGTCTATGCACGGCCTTAATTCTTCCGTGTCTTTCTTAGCCACGAAAAACAGGGGTGCCCCAGCTGGTGAGGATGAAGGCCTTATGAATCCTTTCTTCAAATTAGTTTGGAGATATTCTTTGAGTATCTGATCTTCACGAGGGGAAAGGGCATAGATCTTACCATGGGGAACGCTTGTGTTGGGCAACAGATCAATCTTGCAATCGTATTCTCTATGAGGCGGAAGGACATCCGCCTCTTTTTTGTCAAAGACCGTAGTTAAATCGGGGTATCGGTCCGTGATTGCATTAATGTGTCTTACAGGGGCTTCTTTGGGCTTTTCTCGTAAGGTAACTGTTCGGTTTCTCCAATCTATGCTCGGATTCCACTCCGTGAGCCAGGGCATTCCTAAAATGATCTTAAAAGAGGGCGTGATGATTACATCGAACTGAACCTCTTTACTGATTCCCTGAAAGGTAATTTCAAATGGGACAGTGTTCTTATCAATCTGGCCTGACTTGAGGAGGGAATCATCAACCGTCATTGCCTGTTCTGGTCGGATTCTCTGCCTTACTGGTATCTGATGGAGTTGTTGGAAGGTCTTGTCTATATAGTTGCCATTTGCACCGCAATCCAAGAGTGCTTTGGTATGAAGTACTCTGTTGGCTGGTAACTGAAGAGCGATGTTTAGATACAGATGTGGGACCGTGGGGGCGTCTATCTCTATGGTTCCTAAGTGGCGAGGTATATTATTCCTTTCCTTACCCGGTTGTCCTCCTCTGTAGACTACCGGGCGTTGGCGTTTCCCGAGACCAAGGGACATTGACCTATCGCATGACGTGGGTCTCCGCAATAAAAGCAGAGCCTGTCTCTTCTCCTACGTTCTTTTTCCTTCGCTGAAAGAGGACCCCTCACTCCCCCTATCTGCATAGGTTCACTGCCGTCTGCATTCTTAGAAGAGGGTGGTATATATCTTTGTAGGGGGCTGGACCCTTCTGTACGGCGCCTCTCTTTCTTGCGCTCCTTCAATCTCTGATCGATTTGTATGGTCAATGTTATATACTCTGCTATGCTAGTAGGGAGTGAAACCATATTCGCTAATTGATCCTTTATTTCCTCGCATAGCCCCTTATAAAAAAGTTTGATGAGAATGGTATCAGGCCAGGAGGTGGTGGCCGCTAAAGTCTGAAATCTAGTCACATATTCCTGTACATCACGGTGTCCCTGTTTGAAATCAAGTAACTCGTTCTGGCGGATCTCAGTCTCCCTCTTACAGTCAAACATGTCTGAGAACATTTGTATGACTATTGAATAGTCCCTTAACATGTTGTGGTCTTGGTTAATAAATGGCGTGGCCCATTGTAGTGCAGTTCCCTCCAGATTCATAATCACAAAAAGGACCTTACTGCTATCTTGTTGGTAGAGTGCTGGTTTATTAAGGAAATGCAATTTGCATTGAGTAATAAAGTTACTGTAGTCTCTACTGTCCCCCTTGAACCTCTGAGGCATGGGTGGATTGGGGACAATATGAGATATTACTGGACGTTCGGTAGTTACCGGAGGAATGGTGTCCATATCTAGTGGTTCAGCTAGGGTTACTCTTGCTTCTAACTTTTTTACCCTGTTTGTCAATTTCTTTTGCTCTTGCCTGAACCCATCAAAGTCTGATTCGAGATTATTAAGAACCTCATGTACTTTAGCAAAGGCTGCATCTAACCTAGGTCCCCACTCCTCCTTGAGGTCGGGTTTAACCTCGCTCATCGTCACAGAAGATGGCTTGTGGTCAATCTGTTGGACACCCAAGCTCTTGGCTTCGTGACGATGAACAGAGGCTTCCCTTGCTCTTCCCTCTGCTGTGTATGTATTGTACATACACAGTCAGCAGGATGAAAAAGGGGGCCCACAAGGCCCTTGTATGTTTTCACCTTGCGGCACTGCACCTGCAATAAAAAGGGTGGTAAGTATTGATACTATCTTGGTAAGGAGAGGAAATAGCACAAGCAAATATGACTGTAGCAACTGAATCACGCTCACCAATTGGAAACCCCCTTTACGCTCAATACCAGGTGCAGGAATAAGAGTCCGGAGTGGCAATGGCACTCTCCTATTGATGGTATAGGAGACGCGTTCTAACACACGCGTAGTGAGTGCGGGACTCGTGTAAAGACAGTTCACTCTCCCTAGCACTAGGAAAGTAAACAATGCAGGTCAAAGGAAAACAGGGTTTGGCAACAACCGGGCAACAACCAATCCAGTAGGAGAAGGCAAAGAATATCCGTACACCAGGCAAGGGTCCAAATACCAACCGAGCATTAAAGTACAAAGGGATGAGACCAAAGGAATCCGTAGGGCAGGCAAGGGTCAAGATACTAGGTGGGCAGCAAACAGTACACGAGGGCTAAGCACAACAGAATAACATAAGCATAAGCAGAGGTCAAGTAATACAGCGAGCAAACAGAACACAGGGTAATCCAAAGAGAGAAGTCGTGGGACAGGCCAGAAAACTTATCGTAACACCGGAATCACAGGAGCAAGAAACACGCTAGGTCCGCTTGTTGACCACAAGCGCTGTACCGGCGCTGGCGTCCTCCTTATATGGAAACCCCGAAGCCAGTGCCGGAGACAATAAAACTGGAGAGAGGACTAGCCGTGAAACACTTGAGAGCGGCCATCTTGCAAGAACACTGAGTATAGCATGGACACGTAAGAAGAACTACAGAATGCGGCCATGATAGTAGTTCCTTGGGAAGTCAATGATGCCGTAACCGGCTACCGGCATGATACAATTACCACAGTCGGGGACGTATGCTGTAACGTTGCTGAAAGGACCACGGGTGGGTTTTAGAGAGCACCCGTGGTCTCTGTGTTGGGAATCTCTGGCGAGTACGTGAGGAGGGATGTTTAGGGGCCACTGATGCACGATTCCCAACAACCATCCATTAAACAAGTATTCGCAATGCAACTACTTTACACTTACTGCTCTTTTGAAAGATGGAAGGATAAAAGACTTCCTCTTATGCATATGCGTCCTATACGTGTACGAGTCCTCCCTCTGCATCCGTGTAGGCGTACGCGTCCACCCCCTCCTGCTTGGCACTCGTTTGTGAAAACCCCACCACCAAGTAATGGTTCTCTCGTCGTCTCGGCAGCAGTTGCCGCGCGCGAGGGGGAATTTGAGGAGGGCGGACATCGAGGGGGAGCGGGAGGACGAGGATGAGGCATAGTTGTTAATAATTACAAGAATTACAAGACATGGTAATGTTGGACAAGCCTCTCTACTTTTCAGCAATCAACCTCGATGGACATGCACTCACTTTATGATCTTGGGGACACAGACCGTTGAGGAAACCCTCACACATCATATATGTGCAAAAAGAGGACATGCTAACACATGCAACGATGGGTGACTTGCATCAGTCACACTACATTTACGACCCAGAATGCCCATCGGGACACAAAAAACTTGTAAAATGTACAGGTTTTTGGCCAAATTGGCCATAAAAATGGTGATCAGTGCATCACCATCAACACGGGGCACCTCATCCAGCATAGCAGTACTCCCTACGACAAAGTCGGTACCACCCATGTGTCGTTGCACCCAAGCCACGGCCGAGGGGAGGCTGCAAAACGAGACATGGTGATTGATTTTTAATTAGGAGGACAGTGTAGCATCAATTTTGTTTTGTGCCTGGAGTAGCAAGGCTTTTGAGAAACCCACCAACTCCATACTGTTCCAGAAAGATGCATGTAATGATGTGTGACTTGCAAGGGTTGCACTAGGTCACTATCCACAATGCCTGGCAGAAAGTGAAAAAGTAACATAAATTACTGTTTTTTTGCCAAATTGGCCTAAAAATAGGTCCCAAAACGCACAGGCAACCACACAAATTACCTTTTCCGTAAACACTTTTTATTCTTTAAAACATAATCCATGTGGTGTTTACACAGAGTAACTTTGCTTCTCGTGGCAGAGGTGCAGAGAGAAGAGGTTAAATTTGTAGCAAACGTCACGTGGATTACGTAAACAAAATCGCACACGAAATGGCTTAGCCCAGGGAGAGATTACAGGCATTGGAAAGCCATCCTATGAGGTGACTTGGAAAATGAAAACTGAATTATATTCAGGAAGGTAAAGAAAACAAACATGGCGGAGAGAACCTGCCCTCTGTCCCTTCCCCTTGACCTCCTGCCTCTCATCCTCAGTAGCCACAAACTTAATGTTATTTTCAACAGCAAAAATTGGATGCTGAAGTTCATTTCTTCCACCATCAGAGCAAACAGGCTGAACATTGTAAACACTCCAAGGATCTCACCTAACTTCCCCTCCCACTCTGCCAAAAATGTCTCTCGATATTTGTCATCAGGAAGCTCGACGACTGAACCATACTGCTAGTTGAATTCCCCCTCTGCTACTTCTCCTGCCGTCCAATGTAAGCCCTTTGCTACCCGCAGTTTCCGTTGTTCCATGCGCCCCCTCCCACTTCTCTCCATCTTTACCATTCAGGATCATTCTCCATGAAGAACGTCATTCTACATATTGTTTTTTCTGCCCTTGAATTCTCTCCATGACCATGCCCTCTTTTCTTTAAGCCTGGTCTCTCGATACCTCTATGCCCTGTCCAATCTCTTGCGATTCGTACTCTTATGTCCCCTCTGCCTCTTCCTTCCACTTCTTGGTTCTGCTCCTTCATGCTGTTGGCCCTTAGTGACTGGAACTGCCGCCTCTCCTTCCTGGATTTGTGTCCACCACTGTGTATGTGAACGACCGGGGACCACTGCCCTTACGAGTTTCTGACCTCCCCACATCAGAGACGAGTGGGTCAATAAGCCACAACGTCATGCCTGTACATATGTGTTTACAAATATTCTTTATTGTAAATATCCAGACAGTTGTCCAACTCTTGCTATTCTGGTGCTGTTTACCTTTACCCCCATCTGGTCAATGACGTCCACAACCAAACTCCACTGCCTACCACTGAGGAAATGTATTCACTATGAGCAGAGTTTCTATTTAAAACTCTTTCTTCTAAATTAATGAGAATGATAAGAGTTAATATTTACATAATCTTTCTTCTAAATTAATAAATAAAGAGATATTTATATAATCGTTCTTCTAAATTAATAAATGAAAATAGAGATAATATTTACATAATCTTTCTCCTAAATTAATTATTAAAAATAAGAGTTCATATTTGCATAATCTTGCTTCTAAATTAATTAAAATAAGAGATATTTACATATTTTGCCTAAATAAATATAAGAGTTAGGCCCTGATTACAAGTTGGTACAGTAAAACCGTCTGTAAAATTTACAGACGGTTTTACCATTAAAGACAAAGTCGGTAATTTTTTTACCGACAGATTATGGGCCTAATTACGAGTTGGCGAATTGTCTTTAAAACCGTCGGTAACTGAGTTACCGACGGTTTTAAAGACAAAAATAAATACCATCCTAATTACAAGTTGATGAGGACGGTATTTATTGGAATTGACGGTAATTACCGTCAATTCCATACCGGGCCTAATTACGAGTTTTTCCTGACTTGGGGCCTGATTACAAGTCTGTCGGTAATGCACTTTTGGCGGTACTTACTGCAATGCGATACCGCATTGCGGTACGTACCGCAAAAAATGCCCTGAATCGGGTGGTAAGGGGCATGCGGTGGCGGTATGTACCAAAGGGTACATACCGCATGCCCCTTACCGCCCGACTCGTAATCAGGCCCTTGGAAAAAGTCAGGAAAAACGTCGTTCAGATCCACAAAACATGAGCACCTCACACAGGTCCTACTCAGAGACCTGCAGACAGACATGCACAGTTCAAAAACACAAGCTTCAGAAAGACTCGGATCGCTTTAGTTCATATTTTAGCTTGCCGGCTTCACTTTGAACTTTGGGTGCTGTGGCAGGGAAGCAGTGTAGCTACCACTGGCAATGGATGAAGGGGTGAGCTGTTCTAATGGTACTGGGAGTAATGGAGGAGTATTAATAGGTGCATGTTTGGCCCTTGACCACAGGAATCCTTCCCTGGCATCTTTCTTGCCTTGTTCATGGGATTCTTTCCCATTCAGAAGCTCCCAACCAAAGAAGAATGATATTAGTACAAGACAATGGTAAGAGAGATCCCCAGATAATATCAGTGCATGCAATCATATTCATCACAGATTTAGAGACAGGAACTTTTTGATCCTTCACAGTTTCATGAACGTGAGATGTATATGTAAAATCCTTTGCTGAGGGTTGGAGTGTCATAAATCAGTCATTCCAAAATCTCTCACAGTGTCTGTCAGCATAGCCCCGTCTTTGTTACTCCTAAATTTGCTAATTTCTAATAACTGTAATGACTCAAACGCCATTCCACTGTACAATAATATGGATGCTCAACAACAGCCAAACCCACAATTGATTTTGTCTTGTGTACAGGGTCCCAGATGTTCAAAATGCTCCAGCAAGATCCCACAAGGGCATTTTTTTGTTGCAGGCAATACAAGTTTTGAGAAACCTAATTCCTTACTTGAAAAGAAGAAACAGTACATTTGTAATAATAATGATTAGGAAGATGGCATCTCATATTTTCACAATTCCAGACTCTATCCAATTTGAGACCACTGACAGTAGCCTGGGACAATCAGTGTAAACAGTGAGGTGACCACTGAAATACTATGTTCTGCTGACCCCAATGTGTCGGCGAACCTTTCCTGCTGGGTGAAGGAGGCACAAACAGCCACCCAGAATACTCTCACAAATGATTATGCATCATCAGGCTTCTGGGGCAAGCTTTCTACCATGGCCTTGAATCCCAAAGAAAATAGTCTCCCAAAGAATAAGAGCAATGTCTTAATCTCCTTGAATCACTTACAATCTTCAGGTCTCTGGAGACATTCCTTTCCTTGGTCATGAGGGAGGGACAACAGGTCTGCCACAATGTAGTACATCAGAAACATGGTGGCATATGGTCCAGGAAACCCTTCTGCCTAGCTCAGGATTCTGTGGGCTGTGGATGAGGTCTCATCCAATTTCCACATAAATTTAACATCTGCCCTACCGTTGATATCAATTGATCCAGCTAAATGTTTCAATTGGAAGTTTATTACAAACCAGGAATGGGAAACTCATCTCAGCTACATGACACGCTTTCAGTGTGGGGAACTCTGTAGACCACTTTACCACATCACAGAATAGCAAGCAACTGCAGTTTGCTTTTGAAGTGCTGCGTTCCAGGACTTTTCAAGCTTCTTTGTAGCCCCTGCAAGCCCTCATTTTTTCAAATCATACAGTACGTATTGCTTTAATGTATCTTTGTGCTATTTAATCTTCCAATAAGGATAACTTTAGTGAGAAAAAATCTTTAGAGATAATGTAAAATTATGGATGGATCCTAAATTTGTATCACAAATACAGTAAACCATTTTCCTCGAATAACGTCATAAACAATCCAGTCCTTATCCAAAATCAGGCAACTCTAGCTGAACAGAGCTGCAGAACATTGATATAAAACAGTCTAGAACCAGGAAGCAAGAGTCTGGAACAATATACCACCTGGCATCCGACTCGCCCCATCTCCCTTTCAGTTTCGAAAAGGGTTACAACCGTAGCTTTTCAAAAAACATCTGTGATGAGACTAATGACAATATAACCACCTTGGTATTTGCCTTACCTGTACCATAGTGTTCAATGCCTTGACCCTCGTATATATACTTCCTGTAAATACCTGCTGTATTGTATCTGGTTTTTGTACCCATTAGTGTTGCATTCTATGTTCAAACTCATTGTGTCCATTAAACATAGATGTTTGTATGTAATATATGCATTCAGATTGCACTATCTGCATCTGAATGCATATATTACATATATACTGATAATATTATATCAGTTGATTTGCACCCAGGTAAAGTTGAATACCACTTTTAGGACAAAGTGGCGTGCACTGAGGCCCTAGGGCAAGTATGCACATTAAATAAAATACATTAACCTTAACCTTGTGCAGAGTGATCCTGTATTCCTGAGGGCCCTGTTCCCATTTGCCCATTTTGGCCCTGAGCTTGTTCTGACTGGGCCTGTGCAGAGCCTATGCCAAGGGTCCCTGGACACCTTTATAGTTAAGCAGTTGCTGCCAGTGCATGTGGGATGCCACATCTGTGCAGCTCACAGCTGACAAAAATGCACAACCCATGGGCCTGTCAATTTTATTGTTTTATCTTCTATTCAGTTAACTAAAATGTCTTAATTCTATGGTCAACATCCAAAAGCTGATATAAGAGAGAGAACAATGTTATTTAAACACTATAAGCCAGCACTGCAATTTCAGGAGCTAAAACAGCGCTTATGGGACAATGAGTTGGGGCAAAAGGGTTATAGACTGGATGATGGGTAGACTTCAGTTTGGAGTTATGGCCTGCGGCTCAGGCCATAACTCAGCTCGGGCCATAACCCACGATATGGACTGGCCACCAGGTCACTAACGCTATATTAGCAAGAGGAAGGACTGTTCAACCGTTTATATGGGTATATGCGGGCTTTGGCCCACTACAAATAAAGAAATGAATACAAATATGCTTCTCCCCACTAATGGATGTTGTTTAGGGGCAGACAATCCAGCCTGCCATACTTTCTCGAGGGGTAGTGCTCTTCGTATAATTGATTATGTTTTCCTGTCACACGATATATGGTTGACAACTAATTTTTCGTGTTGAACCAGAGGCGCTGGATCCAAGAGGTATGGCAGGGCCCACCGCCAGCACCCATGGACCCGCTGCCAGCACCCGTGGCCCCGCCGCCATTCAGCCTACCACCAGCCCACGTGATAATGGACATCTATCGTTTTGTGCGTGGGTAATTATAGAAATAAACACAAGATACATAAGGTACATTTTTCCTAAATAGTGTATTGTATGTTTTGTCATGGTTAACAAACTGTTTATCTGCTATTTTAATGTGCCAATGGGTCGAGGGTGGTTCTAAGATTCCACTGTCAGTGCACTGTGTTTTCTGCCCCAGGATGTCAGCAATTTTTTGAAAACCAGCACACAATGGATGTTGCTATGACGGCATATGTTAGGGCTTCGTAGTGGTGCACTGCATTCATAGAGATACCAAACCTTCTAGCAGTTAGAGCCTCAAATGTTGTCAAATTTATTTTTATTTTTTTGTATTTTTGACTAAATTTCATTTTCTATCAGTTGCTGTGGGACCATTTTTTGGTCAATCTACACAAACTACCCCTTGTTCTTTTCAGCATTTTCTCAGCTGTTCAAAACTGTAGTGGTTACGTGATTTGCGCATTTTTCTCCCACCATTCTATGCCAAATTCTGAAGGCATGTGCATTGCATGCAATATTGAATAAATGGCCCACCTGTTAGAAAAATGTTAAATTCTCACTGAAAATGCAAGAGAATGTTTTTTTGAAACCCTGTTCTGGAAAGCTGAGAAAATGGTGATTCAGAACTGCAAACCATTCGTTGATCCCATGCACAAAACAAACTGCAGCAATGTGTTTGGCAGCTTTTTTTGCATTTTCAAAAAAAACCGCAAAATTTTTCTCACATTTTTGTAGATTTCAGGCACTACCTATGTGCGATTCACAATTCTTTGGTGCCATTCGATTGGCCATCCTGTTAGAAGAAAAGGAGCCAAAAATGGCTGTGATTGGCCTTGCCAATCAAAAGTTACAGGCCTCTAACTGGGTGCACCACCAAACAGGCAGAAAACAGCTCAGCACAGGAGAGGGCTACTAGTCAAAAACGCTTAGCAGCTAAGAGGTTAAAATGCATATTTTCCTAAAGCAAACGTTTCTTTGGTTTTGCTCATACTGCATTAAAAAAAAATAGTTTGGGACAATTTACATCTTGTTTTTCAGCGAGGCAGTTTTTTTTCTAAGTGCAGACGGGCAGTTCTGTTAGTGAGTTGCTTAGCAACAGGGTAATAAACCGATTAGCTTGTTTCAGGAAGGCTGGGGCTGGGGGGCATAAAACTGCCCTCCCTTTCTCATATACTTGTGTTCCATTTTGCTGGAATTGGTAAAGGAAAAGAAAAAGAGCCCCTTTGTTTTTTTCTTTTTTCTTTGTGTCTGTGGTGCTCCCTCCTTGCCCCTCTGGCCAATCACAAAAGCCTCTGACAGCCTGAGGCTTTGTGATTGGGGCACGGGCGGGCTTCAGAGTATTCCGTTTTTTGATTGGTGGCTCAGGATGTGCCACCATTGGCTGAACTGCTGCCTGTCTCCAGGAAGCAATTCAACCATTGGTGGTCCATTCCTTAGGATGCCACCATTGGCTGAAATGCCTGCTTGTCTCCAGGGAGCCTTTTGGCGGGCCGAGAAGTGTAGGCGCAGGCGGCCTTCGTTTTGGCTGATCGCCGGTGTGGTGTCCAGGTAGGTGGGTGGCCTGTGACGTATTTATTGTTACTTCATTTTCGTTTTTTGTGGGAACTGTTTCATGTGCCTGCAGTGGGCAGCACAATGTGGCCCACAGAGCAGGGCCCAGGCCTTGTCCCCTGCTGCTGGAGACTGCTCTGGGGCACCCACAGAGCAGGACCCCCATGCTGCAGACACTGAGACTGCAGCTGTATAGTGCCCACCCCTGGCTCACTTTGCTCCTGGCCCAGCTCGGCCTCTCCTCCAATTTGACTTCTGTCATTTTTCCTCACCTGTTACCCTGGGTTACAGCGCGTCCTTTCTGAGCGTTGCTGAGAAAACTCAGTGCGTTCAGAAAGAGCACTCGGGGTTTTTTTTTTTACGTTGAAGTCGGAGGGAATAGATTTACTATTACCTCCTCCAGTCTGAGCAGGTCGGAGAAAGGGGAAAAACCAAAAATAAAAAAATCGGGAGCGACTTACCTTGGTATCTCAAAATAGTTGGGGTACCAAGGTAAGTCGGTGTGAAAAATAACCGCGCGCTGAAAAAAGACGCCTTGGGAAAAGTGTGTTTTTTCCAGAAACGCGGGGAAAAAAACCGACGGATACCGGGTAAACCAGTGGCTGTTGCCCATTTTTTCGCCATGTCACACAAACCACTTCCTGGCCTATGAATTCTGCTGTGAAGGTTTCATTGCCAGTTCTGAGTGTCGCAATTGCGCTCCTCAGAACAGGTATTGGAGGAGGTTCTATGGGCTTCCCCATACCGTGATGTAGGGCACCTGTTATTTATTTATTAATTATAAGCTTTTGTATGGCGATTAAGCCCACTAGCATGAAACCGCAAAATAGCATTTATACATAAAAGCACAGTGTTAAAACAACGAAGCAAAAGACATACTAAATCACGTGAAGAAGAGACAAGAGCAGAGAGAGGGTGCGGGGCAAAAAAACATTAGAAAGAAGAAAGGTTACCGGTCAGAAAAGAAAAAGGAGACACAGGAAAAAACAGAGTTAAAATCCTGGCCAAGGCAGGAGCCATTGGTCAGGGCAGATGCAGCAAGCAGTGGAGAAGATCAGGTTGTATATCGGATCCGTTTTTTGTTGTGGGCAGCCAGGTCTATGAGGGTCTGATTATTCCTGAGAGGCAGGGGAGGGGAGGACAGACCCCAGACCTGGCGGAGTGGCTGGGAAAAATGGAAGCAGGGAGCGCAGGAACTAAACGATTTTGGGCAGAACTTCTGGGTGCCGGGAGGGCCAGGCTGCTGGGAGCGGGGGCTGCATGAGACCTTGGGGAGGGAGAATCACAGAGTTCCAAGGGGTCAGGGTCTGGAAGCGGGTAGAGGGAGTGCAGCGCTGCAGGGGTGTGTCTGGCTGCAGGCCATAGCACATAGTCTGGTATTGGGATTCTTTATAGCGGCCTCCCTATGTGCAATGGCCTTGTCCTTTGTCTATCATGGCCAACAGTTGTCACGTGAGGGGGGGAGGGGATACAAGTCTTCACTGGATGGGATGTGAATTTCTGTTGCTGAATATATTAACACAAACGACGGATGTGCACATCAGCAGGAGCCGTGTTGCCAGATTGAGCTATTTCTCACACAACTGTGCTATTAAAAGCCTAATTGTGTGACAAAAAGTAAAAATTGGGCGACATCCGTTTTTTGGTTGCCCTCTGGGTAGATGGAAGCAGGAAGTTCCCTCTCACTCTTCATGCGGTAGACAAACTGACAGCCGTGCCCCATTGGGAGAGGGGTGAAGAGATGCCCTGGGTCCATACCTTCCCCCACATTTATTTAATTAACTGCTGCTGTTGTTCCTACTCTGGCTCATCAGGTCCAGGCATGAGGTTAAGCGCTAGTGGGGGTGGAGGGGTAAAGGGGTTAGTAACTTGTGAATAAACACAGCCTGTGGTGTGCCGTTGTCAGCTGTTTCTTTTTCTGAGTACAGCCAAAGAAGGCGCAAGAAGGGGAAGGGTGAACACAGCGGGCTCGGAATAAAACATGAAAGGCATTGTTTCAGGAGAGGAGCGATAGGCGAAGGCTTTCTCCATCGCAAGCAGTATCAGGCAGTGCACAAGAAATCCCCACCCCACCGTCATCCCTATCAGCTATCTACAGTTATGGTCTGATTATTCAGCAACCGGATGATTTCAGCACAGGTATAAGAGCAGGCGTCAGTGTGCTTGCATGCTGTTTCACAGCCCTATTGTATTTTAAATAAATATAAACGGCATGTGAAACACTACAGAGAGGTTAGTATTAATGTTTTCTTGCAAAGAAAACATTGGGTGGCCCATGCCCGGTGACCGCCTGGTCCGCCGTGCCTCGCTCGCCGCTTGGCTGGCCCGCCGAGTACTCGTCGCGGTGGGCACTCCCAGTTCCCGCCCACCCACTCCAAGTTCCCTCCCAGTTCCCGCCCACCCACTCCCAATTCCCGCCCACCCGCAAAGCAGTTCTTGGTTCAGGCTACGGCAGCCTCGAACGATCGTTTTTTTTCTTGGTTTTGGTAACCGGGAGCGGGGGGTGCAGGGGGGTGCAACCCCCCTGCAAACGTGTTGGCTTTTTTTTTCGGGGCGGGGGGTGCAGGGGGGTGCAACCCCCCTGCAAAAAAACTGTTTTTTCCAAAAAGTAAAAAAAAAATCCCCCCAGGGGCGGGGGGTGCAGGGGGGTGCAACCCCCCTGCAAACGCATTGGTTTTTTTTATGCTGCGGGGGGTGCAGGGGGGTGCAACCCCCCTGATCATCACTGTCTTTTTTTTTTTTCCCCGGATGGCCCTCCCTTGTTGTTGCTGGCCCTTCCCCGCCCCGCCCCCACACCACCTCTTCTGACTCGTCGCATCACGCGACGAGTCAGTACGCGGCGGTAATACCCCGAACCCCATGCCCACCCAGGCGAGCTGAAACAGACAAAGAGGAAGGAGGCTGGGGAGGGGTGGAGGCCTGTTCTTTAGGCCTGCAGCAATATAGGTGTTGCTAAGGAAGGAGGAAGTGGAGGGGACATAGAACTGGACATTCTAAAAATAATTGTCCCACATATTAGGAAAAAGGTAGCCCATACGAAACAAAATGGAAAAAAAAGCAGCCCACTTCAGATAGCAAATAAAATTCGAGATTTTATTAAGTGTCTTGGAACCTTGAAAGGCCCCAGGTCAGCATCAAAAGTACACGAATGCTTGCTCTGGATGACAACAGCTGATCACTAGTCTGGCAGGGCCTGCTATATGAATGTTCCTTATACACAGCTGTGGGCAGTACACTGTATTCTTCCTCGGATGCTTCTGCTAAGTATAATGAACACTGAAATGATTCCATCACACTCTACGTGCGGCCCTGCACTGGAGTGATCAGCATTATGAGTGCTTCCTCATAATGCGTAGGTTCAATCACATTACCAAGTCTTGCACAGAATTTGTTTTGATCAGAAATAAAATAATTGTGTCCGCTTCTGAGACATTATGAATGTAGCTGTCACTTTGACACATTTGTTCACTGGCTACCATCATTAGTTTGATATGTTATTGGTTGTCCAAATATCATCGAGGCAAACAGTTTTGTGTGACCCTTATATGAAAAACAAAAACAATTTTAAAGAATTATTCTGTCACACTAAGGCAGGCTTACCTCTGAATTCCAGGCGTGGCAGAAGTGTGTTCGAAGAGCCGCCCACTGCAACCCGTGTTATACGGTTTACAGATGGCGGCAAAAAGCCTTTCTCTGGGAAAACCTGTGAGGGTGAAAAACCCAAAGTGGTACAAGTGTGACCAGTAAGGGATACAACTGAGAGACAAGGGATCCCCTTGGGGACTGCAACCTCGGACCTGCCAGGACAAGGGCATAGACTAACACTGTAGGAAGGACTGACAATCCAGAAACCTAAGGAAGGCTATGTCGGCACTCTTATAGGCTCATGTGTCAGCAGTGCGCACAAACGATAAAGGACAATAATACACAACAGGCAATAATCACAGAAGCTTAGTTGGAAAAATATGTGCTCTTCTTCGGCACGTTTATTTGGGTATAAAAACTACGTTACAGAAAAGAATCATCAGACGTTATATACATTAGCAGCAAATTAGGGGATAACTTCGCTCAGGTTAGCTCAGCTAAAGCACTCGTTATATTTCGGCTAGTGGCACTTGCATAGGTCTCGCTAAGAAGTAGTAGAAGAAGAATTGTCAGTTTCCCCCACAACACTAAGCTTGCGCGGGTGTGTGTGTGGTGTAACTCACCTAAGTATTTCTTGGCTATTATTCGTTGGGGGCAAACCAGCGGGTTTCCCTCGGTCACCTGCACAGCGTACAGGCTTTAAGTGGGGAGTCGAGGCGGGGCTCAGCGACCCGGTTCGGCTCAGCACGTCTCGGTTATTCGCTCAGGTCTGGTCAGGGTTAGATCAGCCACTCCTCCTTTCTTTCTCTCGGGGACAAGTCGGCAGGACCCGTGGTAAGCCTTTCTGGAATAGCAGACGCATGGAACTCAGCCGAGCTCCTGTCTGAGACCTGACACTTCTTTGGTGTGTCAGATCTGGGTATGTCTTCTCACTCACCAACAGGCGTGTTGGGAGTAAGTCTCCAGATTACCCCTGAGGCTTGGTCCTGTCTGTCTGTCTTTCTCCCTTTTCTCCTCCCCACGAGCAGCGCTCTGGGACTCGAGTGGCTGTCTGACAGGATGGTGATGTGTCTCTCTCCAATTTTGGGAGGCTTTCTGTCTTATAGTTTTTCGGAGATTTTTGCCACAATCTCTCAGTAGGGCACTATGCCCAGGCGAGAACAAATGGACACAAGGATAGTTTTTCCCTAGGAACATGTTGTCTTCGGTTATTTTCGGTTTTTCTATTTTGTCTTATCAAAATGTTTGTGCTTGCAGATTAGCTGCTCGGCCCTACCTGCGCATTCTCTCTTGGGAAGCGAAGGTCAGATTTGGTCCTGATCGCAGCATTCGTTCTGCGTTATTTTTCTCGGGTATGTTACAATTTGGTTGTAGCAATGCAGTGTGGGTTCTCATGATCATTGCAGCCCTCACGGGAATGAATGCTCTTTGTATTATTGGTTAGTGGTTAGGGCATTATTCGCAACCCCCCCTTACGCTCGTGTTAGCTGTTAGTTTTGCAGAGCATTCAGTTCAGTGTGGCTGGAAATGTCACAAAACACGTGCATATGTTTCCAAAATGGCGTTTGTGTTGTTTTTGGGTCAGAATGCGCTCGACAGCTATGGTAAACTATCCTAGTCACAGTAAAAACAGAACAACAAAACAACACACTTGCACCATCCAGAACAAGAGAGCTGAGGGAATCTCAAAGAGAAAAGAATCCGACAATGGCGGAAGTAACAAAGTTATTCACAGACGACGTTTGAAATGCTTGTTTTTGACCAGCGGGAAGCGCTAACAATAGAGCCTGAAAGGCGCTGGAAATTACACCTAAAGAAGTCGCTGGAAAAAGCACCAGAAAAACGTCTAGAGGATGTCAAGACAGAAGCGCTATGGAGAGCGCTAGTGAAGCGTTTAAAGTAAAAGAAGCATGACGTGGTCTGAAAGGCACGGGAAGTACGTCTGTAGTTAGACCGCCAAGAAGCGCTGTGAAATGTGCCTGAAAGACACCTGAACCTGATGTGTACGAAAAGCGCTATAAAGATTGTAGACAAGCGCATAGAATTTCCACGAGCGCTGTGTTCTCCTAGAAAATTTGAATAAGGTATACTCACGGGAAGTCTTCAACAAACAAATGCAGGGGAAGGGGCGTTTGTCTTCGCAAACTAAGTAAGCAAAGAGATACAAACTGCAAAGCCAGAATCGAATTGCAAGACCAGAACTGCAGTAGGGTTTATAGAGTACTGCAAGGCTCTCAAGCACATAAGATAATCAAGAGCTAATTCAGAAACAGACCCTTCTCTGTCACAATCTCTGTACTCTGCACACATACCAAGGCTTCTATATTGCAGAATACTTGCCACAAATTAAATTTCCTATAGTTTATAGGCTTTCAAGCTCTTACTTTATGCAAATAAGCAGCTTTATCCAGAGGCACTTTGCAGTTATAAATGCTATACAGGCAGGAGTGCCTCTTCCTTTGTTCAGTTTAAAGAAACACCCACAAATAATTGCACTCTTATGGCTCATGACTCTCTAGTCTAGCCTCCTACAGAAAGTACTTGGAAAATGTTGGATTTTTATGTGCACTGGCACATGATATTAGCATTCACTTATTACTAGCACCCTCTACCACACTCTTCTGTACTTTCTTTTGCAGATGATCGGACAGCTCCAGGGTCTTACCTTTAAGATGGATGCGGTTCTTGAGGCGGAGCAGGGCCCGGGGAGGCAGAGGGAGGCAGGTCTTGAGGTGGAGCAGGGTCCGGAGAGGCGGGGGAGGCAGGGCCTGAGGCAGAGCTTGGCCCTACCTCTGCCTTTGTTGGTTCCGCCTCCACCTCTGTCTCTGTTTCTCGCTCCAAGGGTCTTACCTTTAGGATGGAGGCGGGTCTTGAGGGGGAGCAGGGCCCGGAGGGGCTGGGGGAGGCGGGTCTTGAGGGGGAGCAGGGCCCAGAGGGGTGGGGTGAGATGAGGCTTGAGGGGGAGCGGGGCCAGGAGGGGTGGGAGGAGGCGGTGCTTGAGCGGGAGCAGGGCCCTGCCTCTGCTGCTCCCGTTTCCATTGCCGTCTCTGGCTCTCGCTCCAAAATACCACCTGGGGGTTGACTGGGAGCCCCCTGCTGGCGCAGTGCCTGAGATAGATATAGCAGAACACTGCTAGTTTCTGGCGTCAACGCCTCTCTCTCCGCTACTCCATCTGCCTTCAACCCATCTGAAGACGTCTGGGTTTGCCGCAATCTCCCAGTATGCGCATGTGACGAAAGAGGGGCCGCGGTAGCAACAGGCCCGTTTCGCACCAACACACCCCCTAGTTCAGCACCCTTAGCCTGCCTCGTGCAGGGACTTCGAGAGATAACTAGGGGTGTCAAATAACCAGGATCGCTTGCTCTTAACGTGCAAACACCAGAAATGCCACAAAACAGAAAGAGGTTGATGCGGGATCTTTCAAAGTAGGACACGTTTATTTAATCCAAAATAGGTAGGCACATTAATCACAGAGCAGGTTACTTTATTCTCCCTCACCACGCGGTGAGTCGTTACAGTTTCAAGCAGGTAGATAGTGATGCGTCTAGTTTCTCGTGGTTCAGTTCAAAATAGCAATCGTATGGCAGAATAGACAAAGTTCAAAATACAAGGCCGGTACCACAGACAATAGGCCACAGGGACTCACCACTCCAATGACTCTGAGAGGACGAGGCAAGCTGTACTCCAATGCTTTGCTGCTAGGCCAGGGTGAGCTAGCGCTGCTCACACGCAGAAAACCAGGCGCTCCCTCAGGCCCGTCTTCCTTCCGTATACCCTCCTGCAGTGCGCACCAACTTGTGCCACTCAGGAGTCAGTCAGAGAGAGAGAGAGAGAGTGAGGCCACCTCACCCTACTAAATACCCCCCCAGCCGTGGCAGGAAAACCGGGCTGGGGTACAACAACCTTCTCATAACTTTGGGGGTGTCCCACCCTCCAAGTGGTAAAGTCCAGGTATAGTCACGAAGTCTGCTGCCGGTCTGACAAAATGGGCCGGGAGTGAAAGAATTCACACCAGGTGCCATTGTATCACAATGGCGCCTTTCATTCCCCTGCCCACGAGGACAAGGGAAGGAAGATGTCGGCCACATCCCCCGCTGGACTCTATCACCGAGAAGAAAGGGAGGCCATTTTTTCAAAGACCCTCCTAACCATCCCGCTGGGAAAGACAACGGCTTCCCAGGAGATAAACCAGACACCCTGCCAGCCCCAGCAGCCCACTCCTGTGAGGGGGGGATGGGTGCGCCACAGAGCAAGGCCATTTGGTTGCTCTGTGAGGCGGCAGGTTTCCCTACAGAGATGCCAACTCGGGTTTCCGCACAGAGAAACCGGTTGCGCAACTCCTGGCCCGACCTCGCCGTGTCAGTCCACTTCTCCAAGCCAAGCCAGCCGGCCCGGCCCAAGAATGGGGGGGAGATCACGCAAGCGAGGGGCCCTAGCACGCTAACCGTGCAGGCACTGTCAAAGCATATGAGGGTAGGCTTCACACAGTGTAACCTACGTGCAGTGGCTACAGTGCACACATCTAACATTGAGAATCCCTCTCGCACATTCCAGTGACTGTATCACGCACCCGAGCACGCTTCACGTTGCAGATGTGAATGGCTTGCACACAAGCCCTAAGCTAAGCCTAGCCAGGAAGGGACGTGCAGGGATGGGGGTGCAGGAGGGGTGACCCCCAGACTCACTAGCTGAGACCGGGGTAGGAAGATACCGGCTCCTAGGGACATCGTAGGCAGTGGCGGCCCGTCCATTGGGGGCAGAGGGGCTCCGCCCTCCCATCCAATGGAGTTTTCGTTTTATTTTAATCCAAATGGATTAAAATAAAACGAAACGGTCTGGTGCTTGCAGGCAGCACTGTGACTGGCTGACGAGACAACCAATCACAGTGCTGCCTAGCCCGTATTGATATCCAGTCAGGCCCGTCGTTTGTTTTGATGTCTGACCTGCAGGTGTCAAACATCAAAACAAACGACGGGCCTGAGGTGCTTTGTTGGCTGCTCCCGGGTCACAGGGGGTTACACCATGTGTGGAGCAGCTGCCCATTCTGAGACAGCTACTCCACACATATTTTGCGTAACCCCCATGCAGTTGATGTAGCTGGCCGATGGGGCAAGGAGCAAACTGCTCCACGTCCCCCGACGTCGCACTCTCGTGCTACTGTCTGCCAGTGTCACGCCTGGAGTGGCGGGAGGCATGGCAGCTGCAGTGGAGGCCGCCGGCTGGGAATGGGATAATGGGATTCCACCACGTGTTTATTGCAAGCAGAGCCGCAGCCCGCAGGTATTAATGATTAGGTTGACAGCATCACGTAGGCAGCTTCGCCCTGTGTTTTGTATGGAGGGGAGGGAGGGGTCGCCCGAAAATGTCATGCTGAGTGAGTGCGTAATTACCCTTGTCCCCGACAATAACTACAGACACCTTCTTTATAGAAAAGGTCTTGCTTTATTTGTCACATTATAACCATTTTATCTCTTTATTTGTAACATTGTAACATCTTTATCTCTGAATATCTTAATGATCATAACAAGATCAACCATCCTCATGAACTTAATAACATGTGTCCACTTCTTTACACATGTTAACCTCAAACCCCCTGCCTGTTCAACCTTGGCAAAGGTCCCTTATCTTCGCCCAACTATGTCCTTTCTGTTTCTCTCCAACCTACCGGTGTAACTGGCCCCCCAACTTAGGACTGTCGCGAGACACCCTCCCTCCCCCTCTTTACCCCCTTAAGCCTTCTCACCAATAACCCCTCTTCTTGGGGCGGGCGGTCAGGCGTTCACCGAGGGAGCACGGCTTCACATGTCGCGCTCCCAGGGCGCCAAGGCCGATCAGTCCCCTGCGCGTGACGCACACGCGCAGGGGAATGATTGGCGTCCTGTTCCCTCTTGCGGGGACAAAGGCCCCGCCTCTGGAAGCGAATCAAGCATCGCTCCTCCGGCGGGGCTCCCCTTGTCCCCGACAATAACCACAGACACCTTCTTTATAGAAAAGGTCTCGCTTTATTTGTCACATTATAACCATTTTATCTCTTTATTTGTAACATTGTAACATCTTTATCTCTGAATATCTTAATGATCATAACAAGATCAACCATCCTCATGAACTTAATAACATGTGTCCACTTCTTTACACATGTTAACCTCAAACCCCCTGCCTGTTCAACCTTGGCAAAGGTCCCTTATCTTCGCCCAACTATGTCCTTTCTGTTTCTCTCCAACCTACCGGTATAACTGGCCCCCCAACTTAGGCCACCAAGAAAACCGGACCCTCCGTGTTTTCTTGCCCCCCCCTAGCCTGCCCCTTGTCAGAACTGCTCCTTCATTCGCTAACAAACCTTTTCTTGCACCCCATTGCTCCCTAAATTCATCTGCCACACCGGACAACATCAGCAAATACCACTCTGAATCTCTCAGAGTCCAGTGAACCCCGTCTGGCTTAAACATCGCCTGAATCACAGCCTGGATGTCCTCGTGCTTGATTACCCCGATCTCTTGCATGAAACAGAACTTTGTCATTTCCTTGTTAATCTCACGTCTCCCTTTGTTAATTCCATTGTAGTTCACTATCCCTTCCAAATTTTTCTCAGCAACATTCTGGGCCAATATATCTGTACCCCCGGGCACCACCTTTTCCATCTCTGCAACCCTTTTTCCATGTAAACAAGTTAACCGTCTAATGTAATTTTTCTCCTAGGTGTATAATAATAACATCCGGAAGCAGCAACGACTGCTTCAGCTCCCACAGCCTGGGCATCAACTGCCCCACTCTCATACCACCTCTGCCAAACCGTGACACTGTCAATAGCTGCAGGCTATATCCCAGATGTTGTCCCAATGGCCACCGTATTGCATGCTCCCCTGTTCTCCTTACGATCGAGTGCCCGATCACCCAGATCATTGGTTTCCTTGCAGTTCCCTCCTGACCTGAAAAGAAATTAACAATTAACATCCTTCCCCTTTCATTTCCGAATATAGAGCTGAAACTTTCTTGATTTCCTCCTCCCTAGGTCTATTATCTGTTCAACACTCAGCCCCAATCTGCATGCCTCTGAAGCAGCACCTATACGAAATGAGTGTGTCCCATACCATGACGGGTCCAGTATTTTTTATTTTTTATTTTTTTTTGCACCTGCCTCAGCTTCCCAACAACTGTGCACTCGACACCTTGTCCCCCTTTTTATGTCTAAAGACCCGACCTTCTTCTAGGCCTCTTGGCACCATATATCCCCCAACCTATGGACTGGACAGCTCATCTTCTCGCTTGTTGCACCCCATCTCGCCGCTGACCCCTGGCCCTTTAGGTCTGTTTTTGCACCAACCACCTTAACTTTCACCCATTCCGTGCACACACTCATCTGCGATACCTGCAAGCTTCCCCATACTTGGTCCACACTACTCCTGACACTCGAACTGCTCCTAACCCCACTGTGAACGATGCCCTGAACAACCTAACTGCACATTCTGACACCAACCACTTGCAGCAACCCCCATCAACTTCCTTAACATCGCCAAATATATGCCCCTCCTGTCCTGCAACAGCGTACCACTTCTCCTTTTCCAGTCTTCCACCATTATATATATAATATATTTATTTATTTATTTATTTATTTAATTATTTTATTGAGCAGGGGAAACCCATAAACTTGTATATCGTTCTGTCTGTCCATCATACCTGCTTGATTGCCTGGCCGCCTTGCTGCTCTTGTCCCCACAAATTCACTCCCTGCTGCCTTGTACAATCTCATACTTCCTGCCATCATATTCTCTGCCAGGCTCCTCGCCGACCACTCCCCAGCTCCCCCAACTCCGCCAGCATCTGCCTCCCCCGTGCCTCTGCTCCCGGCACCAGCCCCCGGAATCTATCCCCCTGACAACGAGAGATAATTCACAATCCCATTATAACGCCTGGGACATGTCTGACCTTGACCGCGATATTCAATTCCAAGCACTGAACTATGAAAACTCTCAACAGTCTGAGTAGGTTGCTATCTCTTGTGGACTGCCTGGTAATCGCTGCCCCACTGCTTGGTTATCCACTGCCATTATCACCCTCTTATTCTGCCACTGCTTCCTCCATATCGCCTATGCCACCAGTATAGGGAAAAACATTGCTGAAAAGAATTGCACATCCCTATTCTTCTTCCTCTGCGGCCAGTCCCACTGACACCCCATTGAGCTTCTTCAGAAACTCAATCATAGCTCCAAAACTTATCTCCACCTTCTAACACTGGGGTCAGCATTATGTCTCTTCTTGTTGGTTGCCCATCAGCTGCATCGGCTGACCTGGGACTTATTGTATTATCGGCACCTGCCAGTTTCCTCTGTGTGGCCGGCACCCCATTTCTTTTTTTTTTCAGCCCATGACTCCAAAACTTCTCCCTACTTCTGTGCAATCACGACATTACTCTTCTGCTGTCTGCTGATTGTTTTTCCCAACACTCTCCACATGTTCCCGGCATTCTAATATCTGTTATTCCATACACCTGTGCCCATCACTGAAACCGTCTGATCGCATCATCACTAGATGCATACTGGACCCTGCATCTCTCTTCAGGGATGAACTCAATGACTGCTTCCCCGTCCAACCACCACAAGTGATGCATCCGCCGGTATTCCCCCAGGGCCTTCTTTGGCACAGTACTCCACGGTGAAATTCAACCTTTCCAACAGACATGTCTCGAAAAAAACAGCCATCTTCCCTTCACCGATTGTTTTTTTTTTCCATCACCCTCCACTTGCTTGACAGATTTCAGGTCCTCCCCCCACTCTTTGGACCCAAACTAAGACGGTTGAAACCAAAACAAAAGACCCTCAACAACCTCTAGCACATATTTATCAGGGTCCTCCTCCAGGGCAACTTCCAGTACCCTCCGTCTTTTCCAAAACTTGTTCTCCCACTCCTCTTGTTTACCTCTCCCAGCCCCAGAACACTGTGACCGGATATCCTCCCCCGCCCACCTTACACTTGTGCTCAAACCAACAGTTCGGCCTGCTACACTGGCCCCTGTTATAATTCCAACAGGGCCCACCTCGTGTGGCACCTGTTCCTTGACCTGCCGCACCCTTGTGTCATACCTGCTCTCCTGAAATTGTAGCCCCCTCCAAAATTGGGCTCACCCCATAAGGGGCAACCGAAAGCACATTCCCCCTTGCTGTGTGCAACAATGCTGCCGGCCTAGCCCTCAGTCAACCTTAGATCCTCATCCAACTGTCCACATGCCGGGTCTTCATCCTCCGCCCTTCGCGCCCTGCATTCCTCATCTTATCGCCACAATGCCATCTTATCTTATTTTATCTGTAATTTGTAAAGCGCCGGGCAAACCCATGTCATCACTCCGACACTTTCGTGCGCCCCTCTAATAATGTCTATATATTTAACAATGACACTGCCCTGTAGGGGTATTGTTCCCCATAAACACTGGCTAGAATCGAAAATGCAGATATCCATTTATCCATACTCTCTGCCCCATAATGGTGCTGTGCCAATTCCCTCTCTTCTTCTTTTAAGCCCGCTTTAGCTCTGATTTCTCTATGCAGGAGCTTAAACATTTCCACACATTCTCTTTTTCTTCTGTGGCCTGCACATCCCCTTTTGCCACCTCATTTATCTTTCCACACCCTTGTGCACTGGTTCTACCAGTATTATCATATGTCTGGCTTCTGTATTGCTGGCACCTGTCTGTCTTACCGTTAAGGCCGGTACTCTTCCTTCCATTATATTAGCAGCACCTGCCCGTTCTGCCGCTAGGGCCAGCACTATGTCTTTACTTGTTGGTTGCCCAGCAGCTGCATCGGCTGACCTGGGACTTATTATATTAGAAGCACCTGCCCGCTCCTGGGACCAGCACTATGTCTTTACTTGTTGGTTGCCCAGCAGCTGCATCGGCTGCCCTGGGACTTATTATATTAGCAGCACCTGCCCGCTCTGCCGCTGGGGCCAGCACTATGACTTTACTTGTTGGTTGCCCAGCAGCTGTCTCGGCTGACCTGAGACTTATTATATTAGAAGCACCTGCCCGCTCCTGGGACCAGCACTATGTCTTTACTTGTTGGTTGCCCAGCAGCTGCATCGGCTGCCCTGGGACTTATTATATTAGCAGCACCTGCCCGCTCTGCCGCTGGGGCCAGCACTATGACTTTACTTGTTGGTTGCCCAGCAGCTGTCTCGGCTGACCTGAGACTTATTATATTAGAAGCACCTGCCCGCTCCTGGGACCAGCACTATGTCTTTACTTGTTGGTTGCCCAGCACCTGCCCGCTCCTGGGGCCAGCACTATGTCTTTACTTGTTGGTTGCCCAGCAGCTGCATCGGCTGACCTGGGACTTATTATATTAGAAGCACCTGCCCGCTCCGCTGCTGGGCCAGCACTATGTCTTTACTTGTTGGTTGCCCAGCACCTGCCCGCTCCTGGGGCCAGCACTATGTCTTTACTTGTTGGTTGCCCAGCAGCTGCATCGGCTGACCTGGGACTTATTATATTAGAAGCACCTGCCCGCTCCGCTGCTGGGCCAGCACTATGTCTTTACTTGTTGGTTGCCCAGCACCTGCCCGCTCCTGGGGCCAGCACTATGTCTTTACTTGTTGGTTGCCCAGCAGCTGCATCGGCTGACCTGGGACTTATTATATTAGAAGCACCTGCCCGCTCCGCTGCTGGGCCAGCACTATGTCTTTACTTGTTGGTTGCCCAGCAGCTGCATCGGCTGACCTGGGACTTATTATATTAGCAGCACCTGCCCGCTCCGCTGCTGGGCCAGCACTATGTCTTTACTTGTTGGTTGCCCAGCACCTGCCCGCTCCTGGGGCCAGCACTATGTCTTTACTTGTTGGTTGCCCAGCAGCTGCATCGGCTGACCTGGGACTTATTATATTAGAAGCACCTGCCCGCTCCGCTGCTGGGCCAGCACTATGTCTTTACTTGTTGGTTGCCCAGCAGCTGCATCGGCTGACCTGGGACTTATTATATTAGCAGCACCTGCCCGCTCCGCTGCTGGGCCAGCACTATGTCTTTACTTGTTGGTTGCCCAGCACCTGCCCGCTCCTGGGGCCAGCACTATGTCTTTACTTGTTGGTTGCCCAGCACCTGCCCGCTCCTGGGGCCAGCACTATGTCTTTACTTGTTGGTTGCCCAGCAGCTGTCTCGGCTGACCTGGGACTTATTATATTAGAAGCACCTGCCCGCTCCGCTGCTGGGCCAGCACTATGTCTTTACTTGTTGGTTGCCCAGCACCTGCCCGCTCCTGAGGCCAGCACTATGTCTTTACTTGTTGGTTGCCCAGCAGCTGTCTCGGCTGACCTGGGACTTATTATATTAGAAGCACCTGCCCGCTCCGCTGCTGGGCCAGCACTATGTCTTTACTTGTTGGTTGCCCAGCACCTGCCCGCTCCTGGGGCCAGCACTATGTCTTTACTTGTTGGTTGCCCAGCAGCTGCATCGGCTGACCTGGGACTTATTATATTAGCAGCACCTGCCCGCTCTGCCGCTGGGGCCAGCACTATGTCTTTTACTTGTTGGTTACCCAGCAGTTGCATCGGCTGACCTGGGACACTCATTGTATTATCGGCCCCCTCCAGCTGTGTCTGTGTGGCAGACACCCCAACCATCTCTGTTTTCATTCTTTTTTTTTTCTTTTCTCACCCCATTGTTCTTATTTAATCAGCCCACTCCTTCCACTACTTCTCCCTACCCCTGTGCAATAGCAACATTTCTTTTCTGTTATCTGCTAATTGTTTTCCCCCAATTCCTCTCCCATTGTTTATGGCTTTCCAAGCAATATCAATTCTTTCTATACACTCAGTATTCCCTCATTCTGCTCACCTGTCTGTGCCAGTCCTCCATGTCCTGTACTCTTCAGTTCAACGCTGCCACCAGCAGGACTACGCCGCATTGCGCCTGCACTTGCCCTGGGCCACTGCACCAACCTCTCATCTCTCCGTGCCTCTGTCTGCAATGAAATTATAGTTGCGTCACTTCTCGCCCTCTTTTCCAGGGCCTCCCTTGTCTGTTCCCTGAGTGACACTGCTCCCCCATCTTCCTCTTCTTCATCATCCACTTCTTCCTTCTCTGCATAACCTTGCCTTTCATCCTCGCTTTCTGCTTCTAGCTCCCTTTCTTCCAATCCATATCCCTCTTCACTCCCTTCAAT
>NW_026948049.1:0-30000 GCF_034190915.1 Cavia porcellus
GTATGGGTGTGTGTTACATTACATTCACTAGTAGGAGTGAGAAAAACATCACAGGGTGGTGCGCATTGTATGGGTGTGTGTTACATTACATTCACTAGTAGGAGTGAGAAAAACATCACGGGGTGGTGCGCATTGTATGGGTGTGTGTTACATTAGATTCACTAGTAGGAGTGAGAAAAACATCACGGGGTGGTTCCGCATTGTATGGGTGTGTGTTACATTACATTCACTAGTAGGAGTGAGAAAAACATCACGGGGTGGTGCGCATTGTATGGGTGTGTGTTACATTACATTCACTAGTAGGAGTGATCAATACATCACGGGGTGGTGCGCATTGTATGGGTGTGTGTTACATTACATTCACTAGTAGGAGTGAGAAAAACATCACGGGGTGGTGCGCATTGTATGGGTGTGTGTTACATTACATTCACTAGTAGGAGTGAGAAAAACATCACGGGGTGGTGCGCATTGTATGGGTGTGTGTTACATTACATTCACTAGTAGGAGTCAGAAAAACATCACGGGGTGGTGCGCATTGTATGCGTGTGTGTTACATTAGACTCACTAGTAGGAGTGAGAAAAACATCACGGGGTGGTGCGCATTGTATGGGTGTGTGTTACATTAGACTCACTAGTAGGAGTGAGAAAAACATCACGGGGTGGTGCTCATTGTATGGGTGTGTGTTACATTAGACTCACTAGTAGGAGTGAGAAAAACATCACGGGGTGGTGCACATTGTATGTGTGTGTGTTACATTAGACTCACTAGTAGGAGTGAGAAAAACATCACGGGGTGGTGCGCATTGTATGGGTGTGTGTTACATTAGACTCACTAGTAGGAGTGAGAAAAACATCACGGGGTGGTGCGCATTGTATGGGTGTGTGTTACATTACATTCACTAGTAGGAGTGAGAAAAACATCACGGGGTGGTGCGCATTGTATGGGTGTGTGTTAAATTACATTCACTAATAGGAGTGAGAAAAACATCACGGGGTTGTGCGCATTTAATGGGTGTGTGTTACATTACATTCACTAGTAGGAGTGAGAAAAACATCACCGGGTGGTGCGCATTGTATGGGTGTGTGTTACATTACATTCACTAGTAGGAGTGAGAAAATCATCACGGGGTTGTGCGCATTGTTTGGGTGTGTGTTACATTAGATTCACTAGTAGGAGTGAGAGAAACATCACGGGGTGTTGCGCATTGTATGGGTGTGTGTTACATTACATTCACTAGTAGGAGTGAGAAAAATATCACGGGGTGGTGCGCATTGTATGGGTGTGTGTTACATTACATTCATTAGTAGGAGTGAGAAAAACATCACGGGGTGGTGCGCATTGTATGGGTGTGTGTTACATTACATTCACTAGTAGGAGTGAAAGAAACATCACGGGGTGGTGCGCATTGTATGGGTGTGTGTTACATTAGATTCACTAGTAGGAGTGAGAGAAACATCACGGGGTGTTGCGCATTGTATGGGTGTGTGTTACATTACATTCACTAGTAGGAGTGAGGAAAACATCACGGGGTGGTGCGCATTGTATTGGTGTGTGTTACATTACATTCACTAGTAGGAGTGAGAAAAACATCACGGGGTGGTGCTCATTGTATGGGTGTGTGTTACATTAGATTCACTAGTAGGAGTGAGAAAAACATCACGGGGTGGTGCGCATTGTATGGGTGTGTGTTGCATTAGATTCACTAGTAGGAGTGAGAAAAACATCACGGGGTGGTGCGCATTGTATGGGTGTGTGTTACATTAGATTCACTAGTAGGAGTGAGAAAAACATCACGGGGTGGTGCGCATTGTATGGGTGTGTGTTACATTACATTCACTAGTAGGAGTGAGAAAAACATCACGGGGTGGTGCGCATTGTATGGGTGTGTGTTAAATTACATTCACTAATAGGAGTGAGAAAAACATCACGGGGTTGTGCGCATTGAATGGGTGTGTGTTACATTACATTCACTAGTAGGAGTGAGAAAAACATCACGGGGTGGTGCGCATTGTATGGGTGTGTGTTACATTACATTCACTAGTTGGTGTGAGAATAACATCACGGGGTGGTGCGCATTGTATGGGTTTGTGTCACATAACATTTACTACTAGGAGTGCAAAAACATCACGGGGTGGTGCGCATTGTATGGGTGTGTGTTACATTACATTCACTAGTAGGAGTGAGAAAAACATCACGGGCTGGTGCGCATTGCATGGGTGTGTGTTACATTACATTCACTATTAGGAGTGAGAAAAACATCACGGGGTGGTGCGCATTGTATGGGTGTGTGTTACATTACATTCACTAGTAGGTGTGAGAATAACATCACGGGGTGGTGCGCATTGTATGGGTTTGTGTCACATAACATTTACTACTAGGAGTGCGAAAAACATCACGGGGTGGTGCGCATTGTATGGGTGTGTGTTACATTACATTCACTAGTAGGAGTGAGAAAAACCTCACGGGTTGGTGCGCATTGTATGGGTGTGTGTTACATTACATTCACTAGTAGGAGTGAGAAAAACATCACGGGTGGTGCGCAATGTATGGGTGTGTTACATTACATTCACTAGTAGCAGTGAGAAAAACATCACGGGGTTGTGCGCATTGTATGGGTGTGTGTTACATTAGATTCACTAGTAGGAGTGAGAAAAGCATCACGGGGTGGTGCGCATTGTATGGGTGTGTGTTACATTACATTCACTAGTAGGAGTGAGAAAAACATCACGGTGTGGTGCGCATTGTATGGGTGTGTGTTACATTAGATGCACTAGTAGGAGTGAGAAAAACATCACGGGGTGGTGCGCATTGTATGGGTGTGTGTTACATTACATTCACTAGTAGGAGTGAGAAAAACATCACGGGGTGGTGCGCATTGTATGGGTGTGTGTTACATTACATTCACTAGTAGGAGTGAGAAAAACATCACGGGGTGGTGTGCATTGTATGCGTGTGTGTTACATTACATTCACTAGTAGGAGTGAGAAAAACATCACGGGGTGGTGCGCATTGTATGGGTGTGTGTTACATTAGATTCACTAGTAGGAGTGAGAAAAACATCATGGGGTGGTGCGCATTGTATGGGTGTGTGTTACATTAGATTCACTAGTAGGAGTGATAAAAACATCACGGGGTGGTGCGCATTGTATGGGTGTGTGTTACATTACATTCACTAGTAGGAGTGAGAAAAACATCACGGGGTGGTGCGCATTGTATGGGTGTGTGTTACATTACATTCACTAGTAGGAGTGAGAAAAACCTCACGGGGTGGTGTGCATTGTATGGGTTTGTGTTACATTACATTCACTAGTAGGAGTGAGAAAAACATCACGGAGTGGTGCGCATTGTATGGGTGTGTTACATTACATTCACTAGTAGCAGTGAGAAAAACATCACGGGGTTGTGCGCATTGTATGGGTGTGTGTTACATTAGATTCACTAGTAGGAGTGAGAAAAACATCATGGGGTGGTGCGCATTGTATGGGTGTGTGTTACATTTCATTCACTAGTAGCAGTGAGAAAAACATCACGGGCTGGTGCGCATTGTATGGGTGTGTGTTACATTACATTCACTAGTAGGAGTGAGAAAAACATCACGGGGTGGTGCGCATTGTATGGGTGTGTGTTACATTACATTCACTAGTAGGAGTGAGAAAAACATCACGGGGTGGTGCGCATTGTATGGGTGTGTGTTACATTACATTCACTAGTAGGAGTGAGAAAAACATCACGGGTTGGTGCGCATTGTATGGGTGTGTTACATTACATTCACTAGTAGCAGTGAGAAAAACATCACGGGGTTGTGCGCATTGTATGGGTGTGTGTTACATTACATTCACTAGTAGGAGTGAGAAAAGCATCACGGAGTGGTGCGCATTGTATGGGTGTGTGTTACATTACATTCACTAGTAGGAGTGAGAAAAACATCACGGGGTGGTGCGCATTGTATGGGTGTGTGTTGCATTAGATTCACTAGTAGGAGTGAGAAAAACATCACGGGGTGGTGCGCATTGTATGGGTGTGTGTTACATTAGATGCACTAATAGGAGTGAGAAAAACATCACGAGGTGGTGCGCATTGTATGGGTGTGTGTTACATTACATTCACTAGTAGGAGTGAGAAAAACATCACGGGGTGGTGCGCATTGTATGGGTGTGTGTTACATTACATTCACTAGTAGGAGTGAGAAAAACATCACGGGGTGGTGCGCATTGTATGGGTGTGTGTTACATTACATTCACTAGTAGGAGTGAGAAAAACATCACTGGGTGGTGCGCATTGTATGGGTGTGTGTTACATTAGATTCACTAGTAGGAGTGAGAAAAACATCACGGGGTGGTGCGCATTGTATGGGTGTGTGTTACATTAGATTCACTAGTAGGAGTGAGAAAAACATCACGGGGTGGTGCGCATTGTATGGGTGTGTGTTACATTAGATTCACTAGTAGGAGTGATAAAAACATCACGGGGTGGTGCGCATTGTATGGGTGTGTGTTACATTATATTCACTAGTAGGAGTGAGAAAAACATCACGGGGTGGTGCGAATTGTATGGGTGTGTGTTACATTACATTCACTAGTAGGAGTGAGAAAAACATCACGGGGTGGTGTGAATCAGAGGGTCTGTATTAGGATACGCAGTGAGTGGCAATGTAGGAGAGAAGCACCGCGGGGTGGTCAGCATGGGGAGGTCAGGGAACATGCAGTGGCAATGTAAGATAGGTTTCTGAAAAACATCGCGGGGTGGTGCGCATTGTATGGGTGTGTGTTACATTAGATTCACTAGTAGGAGTGAGAAAAACATCGCGGGGTGGTGCGCATTGTATGGGTGTGGGTTACATGACATTCACTAATAGGAATGATAAAAACATCACGGGGTGGTGCGCATTGTATGGGTGTGTGTTACATTACATTCACTAGTAGGAGTGAGAAAAACATCACGGGGTGGTGCGCATTGTATGGGTGTGTGTTACGTTACATTCACTAGTAGGAGTGAGAAAAACATCACGGGGTGGTGTGAATCGGAGGGTCTGAATTAGGATAGGCAGTGGGTGGCAATGTAGGATGGAGAAAAGCACCGCGGGGTGGTCAGCATGGGGAGGTCAGGTAACAGACAGTGGCAATGTAGGATAGGTTTCTGAAAAACATCGCGGGGTGGTGCTCATTGTATGGGTGTGTGATACATTACATTCACTAGTAGGTGTGAGAAAAACATCACGGGGTGGTGCGCATTGTATGGGTGTGTGTCACATAACATTTACTACTAGGAGTGCAAAAACATCACGGGGTAGTGCGCATTGTATGGCTGTGTGTTACATTACATTCACTAGTAGGAGTGAGAAAAACATCACGGGCTGGTGCGCATTGCATGGGTGTGTGTTACATTACATTCACTATTAGGAGTGAGAAAAACATCACGGGGTGGTGCGCATTGTATGGGTGTGTGTTACATTACATTCACTAGTAGGTGTGAGAAAAACATCACGGGGTGGTGCGCATTGTATGGGTGTGTGTCACATAACATTTACTACTAGGAGTGCGAAAAACATCACGGGGTGGTGCGCATTGTATGGGTGTGTGTTACATTACATTCACTAGTAGGAGTGAGAAAAACCTCACGGGGTGGTGCGCATTGTATGGGTGTGTGTTACATTACATTCACTAGTAGGAGTGAGAAAAACATCACGAGTTGGTGCACATTGTATGGGTGTGTGTTACATTACATTCACTAGTAGGAGTGAGAAAAACATCACGGGGTAGTGCGCATTGTATGGGTGTGTGTTACATTACATTCACTAGTAGGAGTGAGAAAAACATCACGGGGTGGTGTGAATCAGAGGGTCTGTATTAGGATACGCAGTGAGTGGCAATGTAGGATGGAGAGAAGCACCGCGGGGTGGTCAGCATGGGGAGGTCAGGGAACATGCAGTGGCAATGTAAGATAGGTTTCTGAAAAACATCGCGGGGTGGTGCGCATTGTATGGGTGTGTGTTACATTAGATTCACTAGTAGGAGTGAGAAAAACATCGCGGGGTGGTGCGCATTGTATGGGTGTGGGTTACATGACATTCACTAATAGGATTGAGAAAAACATCACGGGGTGGTGCGCATTGTATGGGTGTGTGTTACATTACATTCACTAGTAGGAGTGAGAAAAACATCACGAGGTGGTGCGCATTGTATGGGTGTGTGTTACGTTACATTCACTAGTAGGAGTGAGAAAAACATCATGGGGTGGTGTGAATCGGAGGGTCTGAATTAGGATAGGCAGTGGGTGGCAATGTAGGATGGAGAAAAGCACCGCGGGGTGGTCAGCATGAGGAGGTCAGGTAACAGGCAGTGGCAATGTAGGATAGGTTTCTGAAAAACATCGCGGGGTGGTGCTCATTGTATGGGTGTGTGTTACATTACATTCACTAGTAGGTGTGAGAAAAACATCACGGGGTGGTGCGCATTGTATGGGTGTGTGTCACATAACATTTACTACTAGGAGTGCAAAAACATCACGGGGTGGTGTGCATTGTATGGGTGTGTGTTACATTACATTCACTAGTAGGAGTGAGAAAAACATCACGGGCTGGTGCGCATTGCATGGGTGTGTGTTACATTACATTCACTATTAGGAGTGAGAAAAACATCACGGGGTGGTGCGCATTGTATGGGTGTGTGTTACATTACATTCACTAGTAGGTGTGAGAATAACATCACGGGGTGGTGCGCATTGTATGGGTGTGTGTCACATAACATTTACTACTAGGAGTGCGAAAAACATCACGGGGTGGTGCGCATTGTATGGGTGTGTGTTACATTACATTCACTAGTAGGAGTCAGAAAAACATCACGGGGTGGTGCGCATTGTATGGGTGTGTGTTACATTACATTCACTAGTAGGAGTGAGAAAAACATCACGGGGTGGTGCGCAATGCATGGGTGTGTTACATTACATTCACTAGTAGCAGTGAGAAAAACATCACGGGGTTGTGCGCATTGTATGGGTGTGTGTTACATTAGATTCACTAGTAGGAGTGAGAAAAGCGTCACGGGGTGGTGCGCATTGTATGGGTGTGTGTTACTTTACATTCACTAGTAGGAGTGAGAAAAACATCACGGGGTGGTGCGCATTGTATAGGTGTGTGTTACATTAGATGCACTAGTAGGAGTGAGAAAAACATCATGGGGTGGTGCGCATTGTATGGGTGTGTGTTACATTACATTCACTAGTAGGAGTGAGAAAAATATCACGGGGTGGTGCGCATTGTATGGGTGTGTGTTACATTACATTCACTAGTAGGAGTGAGAAAAACATCACGGAGTGGTGCGCATTGTATGGGTGTGTGTTACATTACATTCAGTAGTAGGAGTGAGAAAAACATCACGTGGTGGTGTGCATTGTATGGGTGTGTGTTACATTACATTCACTAGTAGGAGTGAGAAAAACATCACGGGGTGGTGCGCATTGTATGGGTGTGTGTTACATTAGATTCACTAGTAGGAGTGAGAAAAACATCACGGGGTGGTGCGCATTGTATGGGTGTGTGTTACATTAGATTCACTAGTAGGAGTGATAAAAACATCACGGGGTGGTGCGCAATGTATGGGTGTGTGTTACATTACATTCACTAGTAGGAGTGAGAAAAACATCACGGGGTGGTGCGCATTGTATGGGTGTGTGTTACATTACATTCACTAGTAGGAGTGAGAAAAACCTCACGGGGTGGTGTGCATTGTATGGGTTTGTGTTACATTACATTCACTAGTAGGAGTGAGAAAAACATCACGGAGTGGTGCGCATTGTATGGGTGTGTTACATTACATTCACTAGTAGCAGTGAGAAAAACATCACGGGGTTGTGCGCATTGTATGGGTGTGTGTTACATTAGATTCACTAGTAGGAGTGAGAAAAACATCATGGGGTGGTGCGCATTGTATGGGTGTGTGTTACATTACATTCACTAGTAGCAGTGAGAAAAACATCACGGGCTGGTGCGCATTGTATGGGTGTGTTACATTACATTCACTAGTAGCAGTGAGAAAAACATCACGGGGTTGTGCGCATTGTATGGGTGTGTGTTACATTACATTCACTAGTAGGAGTGAGAAAAGCATCACGGAGTGGTGCGCATTGTATGGGTGTGTGTTACATTACATTCACTAGTAGGAGTGAGAAAAACATCACGGGGTGGTGCGCATTGTATGGGTGTGTGTTGCATTAGATTCACTAGTAGGAGTGAGAAAAACATCACGGGGTGGTGCGCATTGTCTGGGTGTGTGTTACATTAGATGCACTAATAGGAGTGAAAAAACATCACGAGGTGGTGCGCATTGTATGGGTGTGTGTTACATTACATTCACTAGTAGGAGTGAGAAAAACATCACGGGGTGGTGCGCATTGTATGGGTGTGTGTTACATTACATTCACTAGTAGGAGTGAGAAAAACATCACGGGGTGGTGCGCATTGTATGGGTGTGTGTTACATTACATTCACTAGTAGGAGTGAGAAAAACATCACGGGGTGGTGCGCATTGTATGGGTGTGTGTTACATTACATTCACTAGTAGGAGTGAGAAAAACATCACGGGTTGGTGCGCATTGTATGGGTGTGTTACATTACATTCACTAGTAGCAGTGAGAAAAACATCACGGGGTGGTGCGCATTGTATGGGTGTGTGTTACATTACATTCACTAGTAGGAGTGAGAAAAGCATCACGGAGTGGTGCGCATTGTATGGGTGTGTGTTACATTACATTCACTAGTAGGAGTGAGAAAAACATCACGGGATGGTGCGCATTGTATGGGTGTGTGTTGCATTAGATTCACTAGTAGGAGTGAGAAAAACATCACGGGGTGGTGCGCATTGTATTGCTGTGTGTTACATTAGATGCACTAATAGGAGTGAGAAAAACATCACGAGGTGGTGCGCATTGTATGGGTGTGTGTTACATTACATTCACTAGTAGGAGTGAGAAAAACATCACGGGGTGGTGCGCATTGTATGGGTGTGTGTTACATTACATTCACTAGTAGGAGTGAGAAAAACATCACGGGGTGGTGCGCATTGTATGGGTGTGTGTTACATTACATTCACTAGTAGGAGTGAGAAAAACATCACGGGGTGGTGCGCATTGTATGGGTGTGTGTTACATTACATTCACTAGTAGGAGTGAGAAAAACATCACGAGGTGGTGCGCATTGTATGGGTGTGTGTTACATTACATTCACTAGTAGGAGTGAGAAAAACATCACGGGGTGTTGCGCATTGTATGGGTGTGTGTTACATTACCTTCACTAGTAGGAGTGAGAAAAACATCACGGGGTGGTGCGCATTGTATGGGTGTGTGTTACATTACATTCACTAGTAGGAGTGAGAAAAACATCACGGGGTGGTGCGCATTGTATGGGTGTGTGTTACATTAGATGCACTAATAGGAGTGAGAAAAACATCATGAGGTGGTGCGCATTGTATGGGTGTGTGTTACATTACATTCACTAGTAGGAGTGAGAAAAACATCACGGGGTGCTGCGCATTGTATGGGTGTGTGTTACATTACATTCACTAGTAGGAGTGAGAAAAACATCACGGGGTGGTGCGCATTGTATGGGTGTGTGTTACATTACATTCACTAGTAGGAGTGAGAAAAACATCACGGGGTGGTGCGCATTGTATGGGTGTGTGTTACATTAGATGCACTAATAGGAGTGAGAAAAACATCACGAGGTGGTGCGCATTGTATGGGTGTGTGTTACATTACATTCACTAGTAGGAGTGAGAAAAACATCACGGGGTGGTGCGCATTGTATGGGTGTGTGTTACATTACATTCACTAGTAGGAGTGAGAAAAACATCACGGGGTGGTGCGCATTGTATGGGTGTGTGTTACATTACATTCACTAGTAGGAGTGAGAAAAACATCACGGGGTGGTGCGCATTGTATGGGTGTGTGTTACATTAGATTCACTAGTAGGAGTGAGAAAAACATCACGGGGTGGTGCGCATTGTATGGGTGTGTGTTACATTAGATTCACTAGTAGGAATGATAAAAACATCACGGGGTGGTGCGCATTGTATGGGTGTGTGTTACATTACATTCACTAGTAGGAGTGAGAAAAACATCACGGGGTGGTGCGCATTGTATGGGTGTGTGTTACATTACATTCACTAGTAGGAGTGAGAAAAACATCACGGGGTGGTGTGAATCAGAGGGTCTGTATTAGGATACGCAGTGAGTGGCAATGTAGGATGGAGAGAAGCACCGCGGGGTGGTCAGCATGGGGAGGTCAGGGAACATGCAGTGGCAATGTAAGATAGGTTTCTGAAAAACATCGCGGGGTGGTGCGCATTGTATGGGTGTGTGTTACATTAGATTCACTAGTAGGAGTGAGAAAAACATCGCGGGGTGGTGCGCATTGTATGGGTGTGTGTTACATGACATTCACTAATAGGATTGAGAAAAACATCACGGGGTGGTGCGCATTGTATGGGTGTGTGTTACATTACATTCACTAGTAGGAGTGAGAAAAACATCACGAGGTGGTGCGCATTGTATGGGTGTGTGTTACATTAGATGCACTAATAGGAGTGAGAAAAACATCACGAGGTGGTGCGCATTGTATGGGTGTGTGTTACATTACATTCACTAGTAGGAGTGAGAAAAACATCACGGAGTGGTGCGCATTGTATGGGTGTGTGTTACATTACATTCACTAGTAGGAGTGAGAAAAACATCACGGGGTGGTGCGCATTGTATGGGTGTGTGTTACATTACATTCACTAGTAGGAGTGAGAAAAACATCACGGGGTGGTGCGCATTGTATGGGTGTGTGTTACATTAGATTCACTAGTAGGAGTGAGAAAAACATCACGGGGTGGTGCGCATTGTATGGGTGTGTGTTACATTAGATTCACTAGTAGGAGTGATAAAAACATCACGGGGTGGTGCGCATTGTATGGGTGTGTGTTACATTAGATTCACTAGTAGGAGTGAGAAAAACATCACGGGGTGGTGCGCATTGTATGGGTGTGTGTTACATTAGATTCACTAGTAGGAGTGATAAAAACATCACGGGGTGGTGCGCATTGTATGGGTGTGTGTTACATTACATTCACTAGTAGGAGTGAGAAAAACATCACGGGGTGGTGCGCATTGTATGGGTGTGTGTTACATTACATTCACTAGTAGGAGTGAGAAAAACATCACGGGGTGGTGTGAATCAGAGGGTCTGTATTAGGATACGCAGTGAGTGGCAATGTAGGATGGAGAGAAGCACCGCGGGGTGGTCAGCATGGGGAGGTCAGGGAACATGCAGTGGCAATGTAAGATAGGTTTCTGAAAAACATCGCGGGGTGGTGCGCATTGTATGGGTGTGTGTTACATTAGATTCACTAGTAGGAGTGAGAAAAACATCGCGGGGTGGTGCGCATTGTATGGGTGTGGGTTACATGACATTCACTAATAGGATTGAGAAAAACATCACGGGGTGGTGCGCATTGTATGGGTGTGTGTTACATTACATTCACTAGTAGGAGTGAGAAAAACATCACGGGGTGGTGTGAATCGGAGGGTCTGAATTAGGATAGGCAGTGGGTGGCAATGTAGGATGGAGAAAAGCACCGCGGGGTGGTCAGCATGGGGAGGTCAGGTAACAGGCAGTGGCAATGTAGGATAGGTTTCTGAAAAACATCGCGGGGTGGTGCTCATTGTATGGGTGTGTGTTACATTACATTCACTAGTAGGTGTGAGAAAAACATCACGGGGTGGTGCGCATTGTATGGGTGTGTGTCACATAACATTTACTACTAGGAGTGCAAAAACATCACGGGGTGGTGCGCATTGTATGGGTGTGTGTTACATTACATTCACTAGTAGGAGTGAGAAAAACATCACGGGCTGGTGCGCATTGCATGGGTGTGTGTTACATTACATTCACTATTAGGAGTGAGAAAAACATCACGGGGTGGTGCGCATTGTATGGGTGTGTGTCACATAACATTTACTACTAGGAGTGCGAAAAACATCACGGGGTGGTGCGCATTGTATGGGTGTGTGTTACATTACATTCACTAGTAGGAGTGAGAAAAACCTCACGGGGTGGTGCGCATTGTATGGGTGTGTGTTACATTACATTCACTAGTAGGAGTGAGAAAAACATCACGGGGTGGTGCGCAATGTATGGGTGTGTTACATTACATTCACTAGTAGCAGTGAGAAAGACATCACGGGGTTGTGCGCTTTGTATGGGTGTGTGTTACATTAGATTCACTAGTAGGTGTGAGAAAAGCATCACGGGGTGGTGCGCATTGTATGGGTGTGTGTTACATTAGATTCACTAATAGGAGTGAGAAAAACATCACGGGGTGGTGCGCATTGTATGGGTGTGTGTTACATTAGATGCACTAGTAGGAGTGAGAAAAACATCACGGGGTGGTCGCATTGTATGGGTGTGTGTTACATTACATTCACTAGTAGGAGTGAGAAAAACATCACGGGGTGGTGCGCATTGTATGGGTGTGTGTTACATTACATTCACTAGTAGGAGTGAGAAAAACATCACGGGGTGGTTTGCATTGTATGTGTGTGTGTTACATTACATTCACTAGTAGGAGTGAGAAAAACATCACGGGGTGGTGCGCATTGTATGGGTGTGTGTTACATTAGATTCACTAGTAGGAGTGAGAAAAACATCATGGGGTGGTGCGCATTGTATGGGTGTGTGTTACATTAGATTCACTAGTAGGAGTGATAAAAACATCACGGGGTGGTGCGCATTGTATGGGTGTGTGTTACATTACATTCACTAGTAGGAGTGAGAAAAACATCACGGGGTGGTGCGCATTGTATGGGTGTGTGTTACATTACATTCACTAGTAGGAGTGAGAAAAACCTCACGGGGTGGTGTGCATTGTATGGGTTTGTGTTACATTACATTCACTAGTAGGAGTGAGAAAAACATCACGGAGTGGTGCGCATTGTATGGGTGTGTTACATTACATTCACTAGTAGCAGTGAGAAAAACATCACGGGGTTGTGCGCATTGTATGGGTGTGTGTTACATTAGATTCACTAGTAGGAGTGAGAAAAACATCGTGGGGTGGTGCGCATTGTATGGGTGTGTGTTACATTACATTCACTAGTAGCAGTGAGAAAAACATCACGGGCTGGTGCGCATTGTATGGGTGTGTGTTACATTACATTCACTAGTAGGAGTGAGAAAAACATCACGGGGTGGTGTGCATTGTATGGGTGTGTGTTACATTACATTCACTAGTAGGAGTGAGAAAAACATCACGGGGTGGTGCGCATTTTATGGGTGTGTGTTACATTACATTCACTAGTAGGAGTGAGAAAAACATCACGGGTTGGTGCGCATTGTATGGGTGTGTTACATTACATTCACTAGTAGCAGTGAGAAAAACATCACGGGGTTGTGCGCATTGTATGGGTGTGTGTTACATTACATTCACTAGTAGGAGTGAGAAAAGCATCACAGAGTGGTGCGCATTGTATGGGTGTGTGTTACATTACATTCACTAGTAGGAGTGAGAAAAACATCACGGGGTGGTGCGCATTGTATGGGTGTGTGTTGCATTAGATTCACTAGTAGGAGTGAGAAAAACATCACGGGGTGGTGCGCATTGTATGGGTGGGTGTTACAGTAGATGCACTAATAGGAGTGAGAAAAACATCACGAGGAGGTGCGCAATGTATGGGTGTGTGTTACATTACATTCACTAGTAGGAGTGAGAAAAACATCACGGGGTGGTGCGCATTGTATGGGTGTGTGTTACATTACATTCACTAGTAGGAGTGAGAAAAACATCACGGGGTGGTGCGCATTGTATGGGTGTGTGTTACATTACATTCACTAGTAGGAGTGAGAAAAACATCACGGGGTGGTGCGCATTGTATGGGTGTGTGTTACATTACATTCACTAGTAGGAGTGAGAAAAACATCACGGGGTGGTGCGCATTGTATGGGTGTGTGTTACATTAGATTCACTAGTAGGAGTGAGAAAAACATCACGGGGTGGTGCGCATTGTATGGGTGTGTGTTACATTAGATTCAGTAGTAGGAGTGAGAAAAACATCGCGGGGTGGTGCGCATTGTATGGGTGTGGGTTACATGACATTCACTAATAGGATTGAGAAAAACATCACGGGGTGGTGCGCATTGTATGGGTGTGTGTTACATTACATTCACTAGTAGGAGTGAGAAAAACATCACGGTGTGGTGCCATTGTATGGGTGTGTGTTACATTACATTCACTAGTAGGAGTGAGAAAAACATCACGGGGCGGTGCGCATTGTATGGGTGTGTGTTACATTACATTCACTAGTAGGAGTGAGAAAAACATCACGGGGTGGTGCGCATTGTATGGGTGTGTGTTACATTACATTCACTAGTAGTAGTGAGAAAAACATCACGGGGTTGTGCGCATTGAATGGGTGTGTGTTACATTACATTCACTAGTAGGAGTGAGAAAAACATCACGGGGTGGTGCGCATTGCATCGGTGTGTGTTACATTACATTCACTAGTAGGAGTGAGAAAAACATCACGGGGTGGTGGGCATTGTATGGGTGTGTGTTACATTACATTCACTAGTAGGCCTGAGAAAAACATCACGGGGTGGTGCGCATTGTATGGGTGTGTGTTACATTACATTCACTAGTAGGAGTGAGAAAAACATCACGGGGTTGTGCACATTGTATTGGTGTGTGTTATATTACATTCACTAGTAGGAGTGAGAAAAACATCAAGGGGTTGTGCGCATTGTATGGGTTTGTGTTGCATTACATTCACTAGTAGGAGTGAGAAAAACGTCACGGGGTGGTGCGCATTGTATGGGTGTGTGTTACATTACATTCACTAGTAGGAGTGAGAAAAACGTCACGGGATGGTGCGCATTGTATGGGTGTGTGTTACATTACATTCACTAGTAAGAGTGAGAAAAACGTCACGGGGTGGTGCGCATTGTATGGGTGTGTGTTACATTACATTCACTAGTAGGAGTGAGAAAAACGTCACGGGGTGGTGCGCATTGTATGGGTGTGTGTTACATTACATTCACTAGTAGGAGTGAGAAAAACGTCACGGGGTGGTGCGCATTGTATGGGTGTGTGTTACATTAGATTCACTAGTAGGATTGAGAAAAACGTCACGGGGTGGTGCGCATTGTATGGGTGTGTGTTACATTAGATTCACTAGTAGGAGTGAGAAAAACGTCACGGGGTGGTGCGCATTGTATGGGTGTGTTTTACATTACATTCACTAGTAGGAGTGAGAAAAACGTCACGGGGTGGTGCGCATTGTATGGGTGTGTGTTACATTACATTCACTAGTAGGAGTGAGAAAAACGTCACGGGGTGGTGCGCATTGTATGGGTGTGTGTTACATTACATTCACTAGTAGGAGTGAGAAAAACATCACGGGGTGGTGCGCATTGTATGGGTGTGTGTTACATTACATTCACTAGTAGGAGTGAGAAAAACATCACGGTGTGGTGCCATTGTATGGGTGTGTGTTACATTACATTCACTAGTAGGAGTGAGAAAAACATCACGGGGCGGTGCGCATTGTATGGGTGTGTGTTACATTACATTCACTAGTAGGAGTGAGAAAAACATCACGGGGTGGTGCGCATTGTATGGGTGTGTGTTACATTACATTCACTAGTAGGAGTGAGAAAAACATCACGGGGTGGTGCGCATTGTATGGGTGTGTGTTACATTACATTCACTAGTAGGAGTGAGAAAAACATCACGGGGTGGTGCGCATTGCATCGGTGTGTGTTACATTACATTCACTAGTAGGAGTGAGAAAAACATCACGGGGTGGTGGGCATTGTATGGGTGTGTGTTACATTACATTCACTAGTAGGCGTGAGAAAAACATCACGGGGTGGTGCGCATTGTATGGGTGTGTGTTACATTACATTCACTAGTAGGAGTGAGAAAAACATCACGGGGTTGTGCACATTGTATGGGTGTGTGTTATATTACATTCACTAGTAGGAGTGAGAAAAACATCAAGGGGTTGTGCGCATTGTATGGGTTTGTGTTGCATTACATTCACTAGTAGGAGTGAGAAAAACATCACGGGGTGGTGCGCATTGTATGGGTGTGTGTTACATTACATTCACTAGTAGGAGTGAGAAAAACATCACGGGGTGGTGTGAATCCGAGGGTCTGAATTAAGATAGGCAGTGAGTGGCAATGTAGGATGGAGAAAAGCACCGCGGGGTGGTCAGCATGGGGAGGTCAGGGAACATGCAGTGGCAATGTAGGATAGGTTTGTGAAAAACATCGCGGGGTGGTGCGCATTGTATGGGTGTGTGTTACATTAGATTCACTAGTAGGAGTGAGAAAAACATCACGGGGTGGTGCGCATTGTATGGGTGTGTGTTACATTACATTCACTAGTAGGAGTGAGAAAAACATCACGGGGTGGTGCGCATTGTATGGGTGTGTGTTACATTACATTCACTAGTAGGAGTGAGAAAAACGTCACGGGGTGGTGCGCATTGTATGGGTGTGTGTTACATTACATTCACTAGTAGGAGTGAGAAAAACGTCACGGGGTTGTGCGCATTGTATGGGTGTGTGTTACATTACATTCACTAGTAGGAGTGAGAAAAACGTCACGGGGTGGTGCGCATTGTATGGGTGTGTGTTACATTACATTCACTAGTAGGAGTGAGAAAAACGTCACGGGGTGGTGCGCATTGTATGGGTGTGTGTTACATTAGATTCACTAGTAGGAGTGAGAAAAACGTCACGGGGTGGTGCGCATTGTATGGGTGTGTGTTACATTAGATTCACTAGTAGGAGTGAGAAAAACGTCACGGGGTGGTGCGCATTGTATGGGTGTGTTTTACATTACATTCACTAGTAGGAGTGAGAAAAACGTCACGGGGTGGTGCGCATTGTATGGGTGTGTGTTACATTACATTCACTAGTAGGAGTGAGAAAAACGTCACGGGGTGGTGCGCATTGTATGGGTGTGTGTTACATTACATTCACTAGTAGGAGTGAGAAAAACATCACGGGGTGGTGCGCATTGTATGGGTGTGTGTTACATTACATTCACTAGTAGGAGTGAGAAAAACATCACGGTGTGGTGCCATTGTATGGGTGTGTGTTACATTACATTCACTAGTAGGAGTGAGAAAAACATCACGGGGCGGTGCGCATTGTATGGGTGTGTGTTACATTACATTCACTAGTAGGAGTGAGAAAAACATCACGGGGTGGTGCGCATTGTATGGGTGTGTGTTACATTACATTCACTAGTAGGAGTGAGAAAAACATCACGGGGTGGTGCGCATTGTATGGGTGTGTGTTACATTACATTCACTAGTAGGAGTGAGAAAAACATCACGGGGTGGTGCGCATTGCATCGGTGTGTGTTACATTACATTCACTAGTAGGAGTGAGAAAAACATCACGGGGTGGTGGGCATTGTATGGGTGTGTGTTACATTACATTCACTAGTAGGCGTGAGAAAAACATCACGGGGTGGTGCGCATTGTATGGGTGTGTGTTACATTACATTCACTAGTAGGAGTGAGAAAAACATCACGGGGTGGTGCGCATTGTATGGGTGTGTGTTACATTACATTCACTAGTAGGAGTGAGAAAAACATCACGGGGTGGTGCGCACTGTATGGGTGTGTGTTACATTACATTCACTAGTAGGAGTGAGAAAAACATCACGGGGTGGTGCGCACTGTATGGGTGTGTGTTACATTACATTCACTAGTAGGAGTGAGAAAAACATCACGGGGTGGTGCGCATTGTATGGGTGCGTGTTACATTACATTCACTAGCAGGAGTGAGAAAAACATCAAGGGGTGGTGCGCATTTTATGGGTGTGTGTTACATTACATTCACTAGTAGGAGTGAGAAAAACATCACGGGGTGGTGCGCATTGTATGGGTGTGTGTTATATTCCATTCACTAGTAGGAGTGAGAAAAACATCAAGGGGTTGTGCGCATTGTATGGGTTTGTGTTGCATTACATTCACTAGTAGGAGTGAGAAAAACATCACGGTGTGGTGCGCATTGTATGGGTGTGTGTTACATTACATTCACTAGTAGGAGTGAGAAAAACATCACGGGGTGGTGTGAATCGGAGGGTCTGAATTAAGATAGGCAGTGAGTGGCAATGTAGGATGGAGAAAAGCACCGCGGGGTGGTCAGCATGGGGAGGTCAGGGAACATGCAGTGGCAATGTAGGATAGGTTTGTGAAAAACATCGCGGGGTGGTGCGCATTGTATGGGTGTGTGTTACATTAGATTCACTAGTAGGAGTGAGAAAAACATCACGGGGTGGTGCGCATTGTATGGGTGTGTGTTACATTACATTCACTAGTAGGAGTGAGAAAAACATCACGGGGTGGTGCGCATTGTATGGGTGTGTGTTACATTACATTCACTAGTAGGAGTGAGAAAAACGTCACGGGGTGGTGCGCATTGTATGGGTGTGTGTTACATTACATTCACTAGTAGGAGTGAGAAAAACGTCACGGGGTGGTGCGCATTGTATGGGTGTGTGTTACATTACATTCACTAGTAGGAGTGAGAAAAACGTCACGGGGTGGTGCGCATTGTATGGGTGTGTGTTACATTACATTCACTAGTAGGAGTGAGAAAAACGTCACGGGGTGGTGCGCATTGTATGGGTGTGTGTTACATTACATTCACTAGTAGGAGTGAGAAAAACGTCACGGGGTGGTGCGCATTGTATGGGTGTGTGTTACATTAGATTCACTAGTAGGAGTGAGAAAAACGTCACGGGGTGGTGCACATTGTATGGGTGTGTGTTACATTAGATTCACTAGTAGGAGTGAGAAAAACGTCACGGGGTGGTGCGCATTGTATGGGTGTGTTTTACATTACATTCACTAGTAGGAGTGAGAAAAACGTCACGGGGTGGTGCGCATTGTATGGGTGTGTGTTACATTACATTCACTAGTAGGAGTGAGAAAAACATCACGGGGTGGTGCGCATTGTATGGGTGTGTGTTACATTACATTCACTAGTAGGAGTGAGAAAAACATCACGGGGTGGTGCGCATTGTATGGGTGTGTGTTACATTACATTCACTAGTAGGAGTGAGAAAAACATCACGGTGTGGTGCCATTGTATGGGTGTGTGTTACATTACATTCACTAGTAGGAGTGAGAAAAACATCACGGGGCGGTGCGCATTGTATGGGTGTGTGTTACATTACATTCACTAGTAGGAGTGAGAAAAACATCACGGGGTGGTGCGCATTGTATGGGTGTGTGTTACATTACATTCACTAGTAGGAGTGAGAAAAACATCACGGGGTGGTGCGCATTGTATGGGTGTGTGTTACATTACATTCACTAGTAGGAGTGAGAAAAACATCACGGGGTGGTGCGCATTGCATCGGTGTGTGTTACATTACATTCACTAGTAGGAGTGAGAAAAACATCACGGGGTGGTGGGCATTGTATGGGTGTGTGTTACATTACATTCACTAGTAGGCGTGAGAAAAACATCACGGGGTGGTGCGCATTGTATGGGTGTGTGTTACATTACATTCACTAGTAGGAGTGAGAAAAACATCACGGGGTGGTGCGCATTGTATGGGTGTGTGTTACATTACATTCACTAGTAGGAGTGAGAAAAACATCACGGGGTGGTGCGCACTGTATGGGTGTGTGTTACATTACATTCACTAGTAGGAGTGAGAAAAACATCACGGGGTGGTGCGCACTGTATGGGTGTGTGTTACATTACATTCACTAGTAGGAGTGAGAAAAACATCACGGGGTGGTGCGCATTGTATGGGTGTGTGTTACATTACATTCACTAGCAGGAGTGAGAAAAACATCAAGGGGTGGTGCGCATTTTATGGGTGTGTGTTACATTACATTCACTAGTAGGAGTGAGAAAAACATCACGGGGTGGTGCGCATTGTATGGGTGTGTGTTACATTACATTCACTAGTAGGAGTGAGAAAAACATCAGGGGTGGTGCGCATTGTATGGGTGTGTGTTACATTACATTCACTAGTAGCAGTGAGAAAAACATCACGGGGTGGTGCGCATTGTATGGGTGTGTGTTACATTACATTCACTAGTAGGAGTGAGAAAAACATCACGGGGTGGTGTGAATCGGAGTGTCTGAATTAAGATAGGCAGTGAGTGGCAATGTAGGATGGAGAAAAGCACCGCGGGGTGGTCAGCATGGGGAGGTCAGGGAACATGCAGTGGCAATGTAGGATAGGTTTCTGAAAAACATCGCGGGGTGTTGCGCATTGTATGGGTGTGTGTTACATTAGATTCACTAGTAGAAGTGAGAAAAACATCACGGGGTGGTGCGCATTGTATGGGTGTGTGTTACATTACATTCACTAGTAGGAGTGAGAAAAACATCACGGGTTGGTGCGCATTGTATGGGTGTGTGTTACATTAGATTCACTAGTAGGAGTGAGAAAAACGTCACGTGGTGGTGCGCATTGTATGGGTATGTGTTACATTGCATTCACTAGTAGGAGTGAGAAAAACATCACGGGGTGGTGCGCATTCTATGGGTGTGTGTTACATTACATTCACTAGTAGGAGTGAGAAAAACATCACGGGGTGGTGCGCATTCTATGGGTGTGTGTTACATTGCATTCACTAGTAGGAGTGAGAAAAACATCACGGGGTGCTGCGCATTGTATGGGTGTGTGTTACATTACATTCACTAGTAGGAGTGTGAAAAACATCACGGGGTTGTGCACATTGTATGGGTGTGTGTTACATTACATTCACTAGTAGGAGTGAGAAAAACATCAAGGGGTTGTGCGCATTGTATGGGTTTGTGTTGCATTACATTCACTAGTAGGAGTGAGAAAAACATCACGGGGTGGTGCGCATTGTATGGGTGTGTGTTACATTACATTCACTAGTAGGAGTGAGAAAAACATCACGGGGTGGTGTGAATCGGAGGGTCTGAATTAAGATAGGCAGTGAGTGGCAATGTAGGATGGAGAAAAGCACGACGGGGTGGTCAGCACGGGGAGGTCAGGGAACATGCAGTGGCAATGTAGGATAGGTTTGTGAAAAACATGGCGGGGTGGTGCGCATTGTATGGGTGTGTGTTACATTAGATTCACTAGTAGGAGTGAGAAAAACATCACGGAGTGGTGCGCATTGTATGGGTGTGTGTTACATTACATTCACTAGTAGGAGTGAGAAAAACGTCACGGGGTGGTGCACATTGTATGGGTGTGTGTTACATTACATTCACTAGTAGGAGTGAGAAAAACGTCACGGGGTGGTGCGCATTGTATGGGTGTGTGTTACATTACATTCACTAGTAGGAGTGAGAAAAACGTCACGGGGTGGTGCGCATTGTATGGGTGTGTGTTACATTAGATTCACTAGTAGTAGTGAGAAAAACGTCACGGGGTGGTGCGCATTGTATGGGTGTGTGTTACATTAGATTCACTAGTAGGAGTGAGAAAAACGTCACGGAGTGGTGCGCATTGTATGGGTGTGTTTTACATTACATTCACTAGTAGGAGTGAGAAAAACGTCACGGGGTGGTGCGCATTGTATGGGTGTGTGTTACATTACATTCACTAGTAGGAGTGAGAAAAACGTCACGGGGTGGTGCGCATTGTATGGGTGTGTGTTACATTACATTCACTAGTAGGAGTGAGAAAAACATCACGGGGTGGTGCGCATTGTATGGGTGTGTGTTACATTACATTCACTAGTAGGAGTGAGAAAAACATCACGGTGTGGTGCCATTGTATGGGTGTGTGTTACATTACATTCACTAGTAGGAGTGAGAAAAACATCACGGAGCGGTGCACATTGTATGGGTGTGTGTTACATTACATTCACTAGTAGGAGTGAGAAAAACATCACGGGGTGGTGCGCATTGTATGGGTGTGTGTTACATTACATTCACTAGTAGGAGTGAGAAAAACATCACGGGTTGGTGCGCATTGTATGGGTGTGTGTTACATTAGATTCACTAGTAGGAGTGAGAAAAACATCACGGGGTGGTGCGCATTGTATGGGTGTGTGTTACATTGCATTCACTAGTAGGAGTGAGAAAAACATCACGGGGTGGTGCGCATTGTATGGGTGTGTGTTACATTACATTCACTAGTAGGAGTGAGAAAAACATCACGGGGTGGTGCACATTGCATCGGTGTGTGTTACATTACATTCACTAGTAGGAGTGAGAAAAACATCACGGGGTGGTGGGCATTGTATGGGTGTGTGTTACATTACATTCACTAGTAGGCGTGAGAAAAACATCACGGGGTGGTGCGCATTGTATGGGTGTGTGTTACATTACATTCACTAGTAGGAGTGAGAAAAACATCACGGGGTGGTGCGCATTGTATGGGTGTGTGTTACATTACATTCACTAGTAGGAGTGAGAAAAACATCACGGGGTGGTGCGCACTGTATGGGTGTGTGTTACATTACATTCACTAGTAGGAGTGAGAAAAACATCACGGGGTGGTGCGCACTGTATGGGTGTGTGTTACATTACATTCACTAGTAGGAGTGAGAAAAACATCACGGGGTGGTGCGCATTGTATGGGTGTGTGTTACATTACATTCACTAGCAGGAGTGAGAAAAACATCAAGGGGTGGTGCGCATTGTATGGGTGTGTGTTACATTACATTCACTAGTAGGAGTGAGAAAAACATCACGGGGTGGTGCGCATTGTATGGGTGTGTGTTACATTACATTCACTAGTAGGAGTGAGAAAAACATCAGGGGTGGTGCGCATTGTATGGGTGTGTGTTACATTACATTTACTAGTAGCAGTAAGAAAAACATCACGGGGTGGTGCGCATTGTATGGGTGTGTGTTACATTACATTCACTAGTAGGAGTGAGAAAAACATCACGGGGTGGTGTGAATCGGAGGGTCTGAATTAAGATAGGCAGTGAGTGGCAATGTGGGATGGAGAAAAGCACCGCGGGGTGGTCAACATGGGGAGGTCAGGGAACATGCAGTGGCAATGTAGGATAGGTTTCTGAAAAACATCGTGGGGTGTTGCGCATTGCATGGGTGTGTGTTACATTAGATTCACTAGTAGAAGTGAGAAAAACATCACGGGGTGGTGCGCATTGTATGGGTGTGTGTTACATTACATTCACTAGTAGGAGTGAGAAAAACATCACGGGTTGGTGCGCATTGTATGGGTGTGTGTTACATTAGATTCACTAGTAGGAGTGAGAAAAACGTCACGTGGTGGTGCGCATTGTATGGGTGTGTGTTACATTACATTCACTAGTAGGAGTGAGAAAAACATCACGGGGTGGTGCGCATTTTATGGGTGTGTGTTACATTACATTCACTAATAGGAGTGAGAAAAACATCACGGGGTGGTGCGCATTGTATGGGTGTGTGTTACCTTACATTCACTAGTAGGAGTGAAAAAAACATCACGGGGTGGTGTGAATCGTAGGGTCTGAATTAGGATAGGCAGTGAGTGGCAATGTAGGATGGAGAAAAGCACCGCGGGGTGGTCAGCATGGGGAGGTCAGGGAACATGCAGTCGCAATGTAGGATAGGTTTCTAAAAAACATCGCGGGGTGGTGCGCATTGTATGGGTGTGTGTTACATTACATTCACTAGTAGGAGTGAGAAAAACATCACGGGGTGGTGCGCATTGTATGGGTGTGTGTTACATTACATTCACCAGTAGGAGTGAGAAAAACATCACGGAGTGGTGCGCATTGCATGGGTGTGTGTTACATTACATTCACTAGTAGGCGTGAGAAAAACATCACGGGGTGGTGCGCATTGTATGGGTGTGTGTTACATTACATTCACTAGTAGGAGTGAGAAAAACATCACGGGGTGGTGCGCATTGTATGAGTGTGTGTTACATTACATTTACTACTAGGAGTGAGAAAAACTTCACGGGGTGGTGCGCATTGTATGGGTGTGTGTTACATTAGATTCACTAGTAGGAGTTAGAAAAACATCACGGGGTGGTGCGCATTGTATGGGTGTGTGTTACATTATATTCACTAGTAGGAGTGAGAAAAACATCATGGATGGTGCGCATTGTATGGGTGTGTGTTACATTACATTCACTAGTAGGAGTGAGAAAAACATCACGGTGTGGTGCGCATTGTATGGGTGTGTGTTACATTACATTCACTAGTAGGAGTGAGAAAAACATCACGGGGTGGTGCGGATTGTATGGGTGTGTGTTACATTACATTCACTAGTAGGAGTGAGAAAAACATCACGGGGTGGTGCGCATTGTATGCGTGTGTGTTACATTAGATTCACTGGTAGGAGTGAGAAAAACATCACGGGGTGGTGCGCATTGTATGGGTGTGTGTTACATTACATTCACTAGTAGGAGTGAGAAAAACATCACAGGGTGGTGTGAATCGGAGGGTCTGAATTAAGATAGGCAGTGAGTGGCAATGTAGGATGGAGAAAAGCACCGCGGGGTGGTCAGCATGGGGAGGTCAGGGAACATGCAGTGGCAATATAGGATAGGTTTCTGAAAAACATAGCGGGGTGGTGCGCATTGTATGGGTGTGTGTTACATTAGATTCACTAGTAGGAGTAAGAAAAACATCACGGGGTGGTGCGCATTGTATGGGTGTGTGTTACATTACATTCACTAGTAGGAGTGAGAAAAACATCACGGGGTGGTGCGCATTGTATGGGTGTGTGTTACATTACATTCACTAGTAGGAGTGAGAAAAACATCACGGGGTGGTGCGCATTGTATGGGTTTGTGTTGCATTACATTCACTAGTAGGAGCAAGAAAAACATCACGGGGTGATGTGAATCAGAGGGTCGGAATTAGGATAGGCAGTGAGTGGCAATGTAGGATGGAGAAAAGCACTGCGGGGTGGTCAGCATGGGGAGGTCAGGGAACATGCAGTGGCAATGTAGGATAGGTTCATGAAAAACATCGCGGGGTGGTGCGCATTGTATGGGTGTGTGTTACATTAGATTCACTAGTAGGAGTGAGAAAAATATCACGGGGTGGTGCGCATTTTATGGGTGTGTGTTACATTACATTCACTAATAGGAGTGAGAAAAACATCACGGGGTGGTGCGCATTGTATGGGTGTGTGTTACCTTACATTCACTAGTAGGAGTGAAAAAAACATCACGGGGTGGTGTGAATCGGAGTGTCTGAATTAGGATAGGCAGTGAGTGGCAATGTAGGATGGAGAAAAGCACCGCGGGGTGGTCAGCATGGGGAGGTCAGGGAACATGCAGTCGCAATGTAGGACAGGTTTCTAAAAAACATCGCGGGGTGGTGCGCATTGTATGGGTGTGTGTTACATTAGATTCACTAGTAGGAGTGAGAAAAACATCACGGGGTGGTGCGCATTGTATGGGTGTGTGTTACATTACATTCACTAGTAGGAGTGAGAAAAACATCACGGGGTGGTGCGCATTGTATGGGTGTGTGTTACATTACATTCACTAGTAGGAGTGAGAAAAACATCACGGGGTGGTGCGCATTGTATGAGTGTGTGTTACATTACATTTACTACTAGGAGTGAGAAAAACTTCACGGGGTGGTGCGCATTGTATGGGTGTGTGTTACATTAGATTCACTAGTAGGAGTGAGAAAAACATCACGGGGTGGTGCGCATTGTATGGGTGTGTGTTACATTACATTCACTAGTAGGAGTGAGAAAAACATCACGGATGGTGCGCATTGTATGGGTGTGTGTTACATTACATTCACTAGTAGGAGTGAGAAAAACATCACGGTGTGGTGCGCATTGTATGGGTGTGTGTTACATTACATTCACTAGTAGGAGTGAGAAAAACATCACGGGGTGGTGCGGATTGTATGGGTGTGTGTTACATTACATTCACTAGTAGGAGTGAGAAAAACATCACGGGGTGGTGCGCATTGTATGCGTGTGTGTTACATTAGATTCACTGGTAGGAGTGAGAAAAACATCACGGGGTGGTGCGCATTGTATGGGTGTGTGTTACATTATATTCACTAGTAGGAGTGAGAAAAACATCACGGGGTGGTGTGAATCGGAGGGTCTGAATTAAGATAGGCAGTGAGTGGCAATGTAGGATGGAGAAAAGCACCGCGGGGTGGTCAGCATGGGGAGGTCAGGGAACATGCAGTGGCAATATAGGATAGGTTTCTGAAAAACATAGCGGGGTGGTGCGCATTGCATGGGTGTGTGTTACATTAGATTCACTAGTAGGAGTAAGAAAAACATCACGGGGTGGTGCGCATTGTATGGGTGTGTGTTACATTACATTCACTAGTAGGAGTGAGAAAAACATCACGGGGTGGTGCGCATTGTATGGGTGTGTGTTACATTACATTCACTAGTAGGAGTGAGAAAAACATCACGGGGTGGTGCGCATTGTATGGGTGTGTGTTACATTACATTCACTAGCAGGAGTGAGAAAAACATCACGGGGTGGTGCGCATTGTATGGGTGTGTGTTACATTACATTCACTAGTAGGAGTGAGAAAAACATTACGGGGTGGTGCGCATTGTATGGGTGTGTGTTACATTACATTCACTAGTAGGAGTGAGAAAAACATCACGGGGTGGTGCGCAGTGTATGGGTGTGTGTTACATTACATTCACTAGTAGGAGTGAGAAAAACATCACGGGGTGGTGCGCATTGTATGGGTGTGTGTTACATTACATTCAGTAGTAGGAGTGAAAAAACATCACGGGGTGGTGTGAATCGGAGGGTCTGAATTAAGATAGGCAGTGAGTGGCAATGTAGGATGGAGAAAAGCACCGCGGGGTGGTCAGCATGGGGAGGTCAGGGAACATGCAGTGGCAATGTAGGATAGGTTTCTGAAAAACATCGCGGGGTGGGCGCATTGTATGGGTGTGTGTTACATTAGATTCACTAGTAGAAGTTAGAAAAACATCACGGGGTGGTGCGCATTGTATGGGTGTGTGTTACATTACATTCACTAATAGGAGTGAGAAAAACATCACGGGGTGGTGCGCGTTGTATGGGTGTGTGTTACATTACATTCACTAGTAGGAGTGAGAAAAACGTCACGGGGTGGTGCGCATTGTATGGGTGTTTGTTACATTAGATTCACTAGTAGGAGTGAGAAAAACGTCACGGGTTGGTGCGCATTGTATGGGTGTGTGTTACATTAGATTCACTAGTAGGAGTGAGAAAAACGTCACAGGGTGGTGCGCATTGTATGGGTGTGTGTTACATTACATTCACTAGTAGGAGTGAGAAAAACATCACGGGGTGGTGCGCATTGCATCGGTGTGTGTTACATTACATTCACTAGTAGGAGTGAGAAAACCATCACGGGGTGGTGCGCATTGTATGGGTGTGTGTTACATTACATTCACTAGTAGGAGTGAGAAAAACATCACGGGGTGGTGCGCATTGTATGGGTGTGTGTTACATTACATTCACTAGTAAGAGTGAGAAAAACAACCAGGGGTTGTGCGCATTGTATGGGTGTGTGTTACATTACATTCACTAGTAGGAGTGAGAAAAACATCACGGGGTGGTGCGCATTGTATGAGTGTGTGTTACATTACATTTACTACTAGGAGTGAGAAAAACTTCACGGGGTGGTGCGCATTGTATGTGTGTGTTACATTAGATTCACTAGTAGGAGTGAGAAAAACATCATGGGGTGGTGCGCATTGTATGGGTGTATGTTACATTATATTCACTAGTCGGAGTGAGAAAAACATCACGGATGGTGCGCATTGCAAGGGTGTGTGTTACATTACATTCACTAGTAGGAGTGAGAAAAACATCACGGGGTGGTGCGCATTGTATGGGTGTGTGTTACATTACATTCACTAGTAGGAGTGAGAAAAACATCACGGGGTGGTGCGGATTGTATGGGTGTGTGTTACATTACATTCACTAGTAGGAGTGAGAAAAACATCACGGGGTGGTGCGCATTGTATGGGTGTGTGTTACATTACATTAACTAGTAGGAGTGAGAAAAACATCACGGGGTGGTGTGAATCGGAGGGTCTGAATTAAGATAGGCAGTGAGTGGCAATGTAGGATGGAGAAAAGCACCGCGGTTTGGTCAGCATGGGGAGGTCAGGGAACATGCAGTGGCAATGTAGTATAGGTTTCTGAAAAACATAGCGGGGTGGTGCGCATTGTATGGGTGTGTGTTACATTAGATTCACTAGTAGGAGTGAGAAAAACATCACGGGGTGGTGCGCATTGTATGGGTGTGTGTTACATTAGATTCACTAGTAGGAGTGAGAATAACATTACGGGGTGGTGCGCATTGTATGGGTGTGTGTTACATTACATTCACTAGTAGGAGTGAGAAAAACATCACGGGGTGGTGCGCATTGTGTGGGTGTGTGTTACATTACATTCACTAGTAGGAGTGAGAAAAACATCACGGGGTGGTGCACATTGTATGGGTGTGTGTTGCATTACATTCATTAGTAGGAGTGAGAAAAACATCACGGTGTGGTGCGCATTGTATGGGTGTGTGTTACATTACATTCACTAGTAGGAGTGAGAAAAACGTCACGGGGTGGTGCGCATTGTATGGGTGTGTGTTACATTAGATTCACTAGTAGGAGTGAGAAAAACGTCACGGGGTGGTGCGCATTGTATGGGTGTGTGTTACATTAGATTCACTAGTAGGAGTGAGAAAAACTTCACGGGGTGGTGCGCAATGCATGGGTGTGTGTTACCTTAGATTCACTAGTAGGAGTGAGAAAAACGTCACGGGGTGGTACGCATTGTATGGGTGTGTGTTACATTACATTCACTAGTAGGAGTGAGAAAAACGTCACGGGGTGGTGCACATTGTATGGGTGTGTATTACATTACATTCACTAGTAGGAGTGAGAAAAACATCATGGGGTGGTGCGCATTGTATGGGTGTGTGTTACATTACATTCACTAGTAGGAGTGAGAAAACCATCACGGGGTGGTGCGCATTGTATGGGTGTGTGTTACATTAGATTCACTAGTAGGAGTGAGAAAAACATCACGGGGTGGTGCCCATTTTATGGGTGTGTGTTACATTACATTCACTAGTAGGAGTGAGAAAAACATCACGGGGTGGTGCGCATTGTATGGGTGTGTGTTACATTACATTCACTAGTAGGAGTGAGAAAAACATCACGGGGTGGTGCGCATTGTATGGGTGTGTGTTACATAAGATTCACTAGTAGGAGTGAGAAAAACATCACGGGGTGGTGCGCATTGTATGGGTGTGTGTTACATTACATTCACTAGTAGGAGTGAGAAAAACATCACGGGGTGGTGCGCATTGTATGGGTGTGTGTTACATTACATTCACTAGTAGGAGTGAGAAATACATTACGGGGTGGTGCGCATTGCATCGGTGTGTGCATCATTACATTCACTAGTAGGAGTGAGAAAAACATCACGGGGTGGTGCGCATTGTATGGGTGTGTGTTACATTACATTCAGTAGTAGGAGTGAGAAAAACATCACGGGGTTGTGCGCATTGTATGGGTGTGTGTTACATTACATTCACTAGTAGGAGTGAGAAAAACATCAAGGGGTTGTGCGCATTGTATGGGTGTGTGTTGCATTACATTCACTAGTAGGAGTGAGAAAAACATCACGGGGTGCTGCGCATTGTATGGGTGTGTGTTACATTACATTCACTAGTAGGAGTGAGAAAAACATCACGGGGTGCTGTGAATCGTAGGGTCTGAATTAAGATAGGCAGTGAGTGGCAATGTAGGATGGAGAAAAGCACCGCGGGGTGGTCAGCATGGGGAGGTCAGGGAACATGCAGTGGCAATGTAGGATAGGTTTCTGAAAAACATCGCGGGGTGGTGCGCATTGTATGGGTGTGTGTTACATTACATTCACTAGTAGGAGTGAGAAAAACATCACGGGGTGGTGCGCATTGTATGGGTGTGTGTTACATTACATTCACTAGTAGGAGTGAGAAAAACGTCACGGGGTGGTGCGCATTGTATGGGTGTGTGTTACATTAGATTCACTAGTAGGAGTGAGAAAAACGT
>NW_026948050.1:0-28000 GCF_034190915.1 Cavia porcellus
TTAATGTAACACACACCCATACAATGCGCACCACGCCGCGATGTTTTTCAGAAACCTATCCTACATTGCCACAGCATGTTGCCTGACCTCCACATGCTGACCACCCCGCGGTGCTTTTCTCCATCCTACATTGCCACTCACTGCCTATCCTAATACAGACCCTCCGATTCAAACCATCCCGTGATGTTTTTCTCACTCCTACTAGTGAATGTAATGTAACACACACCCATACAATGCGCACCACTCCACAAGGTTTTTCAGAAACCTATCCTACATTGCCACTGCATGTTCCCTGACCTCCCCATGCTGACCACCCCGCGGTGTTTTTCTCCATCCGACATTGCCGCTCACTGCCTATCCTAATTCAGACCCTCCGATTCACACCACCCCGTGATGTTTTTCTCCCTCCTACTAGTGAATGTAATGTAACACACACCCATACAATGCACACCACACCGTGATGTTTTTCTCAGTCGTACTAGTGAATGTAATGTAACACACACCCAAACAATCCGCACCACCCCGCGATGTTTTTCAGAAACCTATCCTACGTTGCCACTGCATGTTCTCTGACCTCCCCATGCTCACCACCCCGCGGTGCTTTTCTTCATCCTATATTGCCACTCACTGCCGATCCTAATTCAGACCCTCCGATTCACACCACCCCGTGATGTTTTTCTCACTCCTAGTAGTGAATGTAATGTAACACACACCCATACAATGCGCAGCACCTCGTAATGTTTTTCTCACTCTTACTAGTGAATGTAATGTAACACACACCAATACAATGCAAACCACCCGGTGATGTTTTTCTCACTCCTACTAGTGAATGTAATGTAACACACACCCATACAATGCGCACCACCCCGCCATGTTTTTCAGAAGACTATCCTACATTGCCACTGCATGTTCCCTGACCTCCCCATACTGACCACCCCGCGGTGCTTTTCTCCATCCTACATTGCCAGTCACTGCCTATCCTAATTCAGACCATCCGATTCACAACACCCCGTGATGTTTTTCTCACTCCTACTAGTGAATGTAATGTAACACACACCCATACAATGTGCACCACCACGTGATGTTTTTCTCACTCCTACTAGTGAATGTAATGTAACACACACCCACACAATGCGCACCACCCCGCGATGTTTTTCACACTCATACAAGTGAATGAAATGTAACACACACCCATACAATGCGCACCACGCCGTGATGTTTTTCAGAAAACTATCGTTCATTGCCACTGCATGTTCCCTGACGTCCCCATGCTGAACACCCCGCGGTGCTTTTCTCCATCCTACATTGCCACTCACTGCCTATCCTAATTCAGACCCTCTGATTCACACCACCCCGTGATGTTTTTCTCACTGCTACTATTGAATGTAATGTAACACACACCCATACAATGCGCACCACCTCGTGATGTTTTTCTCACTCTTACTAGTGAATGTAATGTAACACACACCCATACAATGCGCACCACCCCTTGATGTTTTTCTCAATCCTACTAGTGAATGTAATGTAACACACACCCATACAATGCGCAACACCCCACGATGTTTTTCCGAAACCTATCGTACATTGCCACTGCATGTTCCCTGACCTCCCCATGGTGACCACCCCGCGGTGCTTTTCTCCATCCTACATTGCCACTCACTGCCCATCTAAATTCAGACACTCCGATTCATACCACCCTGTGATGTTTTTCTCACTCCTACTAGTGAATGTAATGTAACACACACCCATACAGTGCGAACCACCCCGTGATGTTTTTCTCACTCCTAGTAGTGAATGTAATGTAACACACACCCATACAATGCGCACCACCCCGCAATGTTTTTCAGAAACCTATCCTACATTGCCAATTCATGTTCCCTGACCACCCCATGGTGACCACCCCGCGGTGCTTTTCTCCATCCTACATTGCCACTCACTGCCTATCCTAATTCAGACCCTCCGATTCACACCACCCCGTGATGTTTTTCGCACTTCTACTAGTGAATGTAATGTAACACACACCATACAATGCGCACCACCCCACGATGTTTTTCAGAAACCTATCCTACATTGCCACTGCATGTTCCCTGACCTCCCCATGCTGAGCACGCCGCGGTGCTTTTCTCCATCCTACATTGCCACTCACTGCCTATCCTAATTCAGACCCTCCGTTTCACACCACCCCGTGATGTTTTTCTCACTCCTACTATTGAACGTAATATAACACACAACGATACAATGTGCACCACCCCGCGATGTTTTTCAGAAACCTAACCTACATTGCCACTGCATGTTCCCAGACCTGCCATGCTGACCACCCCGCGGTGCTTTTCTCCATCCTACATTGCCACTCACTGCCTATCCTAATTCAGACCCTCCAATTCACACCACCCCGTGATGTTTTTCTCACTCCTACTAGTGAATGTAATGTAACACACACCCATACAATGCGCACCACCCCGTGATGTTTTTCTCAGTCCTACTAGTGAATGTAATGTAACACACACCCATACAATGCGCACCACCCCGCGATGTTTTTCAGAAACCTATCCTACATTGCCACTGCATATTCCGTGATCTCCCCTTGCTCACCACCCCGCGGTGCTTTTCTCCATCCTATATTGCCACTCACTGCCATTTCTAATTCAGACCCTCCGATTCACACCACCCCGTGATGTTTTTCTCACTCCTACTAGTGAATGTAATGTAACACACACCCATACAATGCGCACCACATCGTGATGTTTTTCTCACTCTTACTAGTGAATGTAATGTAACACACACCCACACAATGCGCACCACCCCGCGATGTTTTTCTCACTCATACAAGTGAATGTAATGTAACACACACCCATACAATGCGCACCACGCCGTGATGTTTTTCAGAAAACTATCGTTCATTGCCACTGCATGTTCCCTGACGTCCCCATGCTGACCACCCCGCGGTGCTTTTCTCCATCCTACATTGCCACTCACTGCCTATCCTAATTCAGACACTCTGATTCACACCACCCTGTGATGTTTTTCTCACTGCTACTATTGAATGTAATGTAACACACACCCATACAATGCGCACCACCTCGTGATGTTTTTCTCACTCTTACTAGTGAATGTAATGTAACACACAACCATACAATGCGCACCACCCCTTGATGTTTTTCTCAATCCTACTAGTGAATGTAATGTAACACACACCCATACAATGCGCACCACCCCACGATGTTTTTCAGAAACCTATCGTACATTGCCACTGCATGTTCCCTGACCTCACCATGGTGACCACCCCGCGGTGCTTTTCTCCATCCTACATTGCCACTCACTGCCTATCCTAATTCAGACACTCCGATTCATACCACCCCGTGATGTTTTTCTCACTCCTACTAGTGAATGTAATGTAACACACACCCATACAATGCGAACCACCCCGTGATGTTTTTCTCACTCCTAGTAGTGAATGTAATGTAACACACACCCATACAATGCGCACCACCCCGCGATGTTTTTCAGAAAACTATCCTACATTGCCATTTCATGTTCCCTGACCACCCCATGCTGACCACCCCGCGGTGCTTTTCTCCATCCTACATTGCCACTCACTGCCTATCCTAATCCAGACCCTCCGATTCACACCACCCCGTGATGTTTTTCTCACTTCTACTAGTGAATGTAATGTAACACACACCATACAATGCGCACGACCCCACGATGTTTTTCAGAAACCTATCCTACATTGCCACTGCATGTTCCCTGACCTCCCCATGCTGAGCACGTCGCGGTGCTTTTCTCCATCCTACATTGCCACTCACTGCCTATCCTAATTCAGACCCTCCGTTTCACACCACCCCGTGATGTTTTTCTCACTCCTACTATTGAACGTAATGTAACACACAACCATACAATGTGCACCACCCCGCGATATTTTTCAGAAACCTAACCTACATTGCCACTGCATGTTCCCTGACCTGCAATGCTGACCACCCCGCGGTGCTTTTTTCCATCCTACATTGCCACTCACTGCATATCCTAATTCAGCCCATCCGATTCACACCACCCCGTGATGTTTTTCTCACTCCTACTAGTGAATGTAATGTAACACACACCCATACAATGCGCACCACTCCGTGATGTTTTTCTCAGTCCTACTAGTGAATGTAATGTAACACACACCCATACAATGCGCACCACCCCGCGATGTTTTTCAGAAACCTATCCTACATTGCCACTGCATGTTCCGTGACCTCCCCATGCTCACCACCCCCCGGTGCTTTTCTCCATCCTATATTGCCACTCACTGCCGATCCTAATTCAGACCCTCCGATTCACACCACCCCGTGATGTTTTTCTCACTCGTACTAGTGAATGTAATGTAACACACACCCATACAATGCGCACCACCTCGTGATGATTTTCTCACTCTTACTAGTGAATGTAATGTAACACACACCCATACAATGCGAACCACCCCGTGATGTTTTTCTCACTCCTTCTAGTGAATGTAATGTAACACACACCCATACAATGTGCACCACGCCGCGATGTTTTTCAGAAACCTATCCTACATTGCCACTGCATGTTGCCTGACCTCCACATGCTGACCACCCCGCGGTGCTTTTCTCCATCCTACATTGCCACTCACTGCCTATCCTAATACAGACCCTATGATTCACACCATCCCGTGATGTTTTTCTCACTCCTACTAGTGAATGTAATGTACACACACCCATACAATGCGCACCACTCCACAATGTTTTTCAGAAACCTATCCTACATTGCCACTGCATGTTCCCTTACCTCCCCATGCTGACCAACCCGCGGTGTTTTTCTTCATCCGACATTGCCACTCACTGCCTATCCTAAATCAGACCCTACGATTGACACCACCCCGTGATGTTTTTCTCACTCCTACTAGTGAATGTTATGTAACACACACCCATACAATGCGCAACATCCCGCGATGTTTTTCAGAAACCTATCCTACATTGCCACTGCATGTTCCCTGACGTCCCCATGCTGACAACCCCGCGGTGCTTTTCTCCATCCTACATTGCCACTCACTGCCTATCCTAATTCAGACCCTCCGATTCACACCACCCCGTGATGTTTTTCTCACTCCTACTAGTGAATGTAATGTAACACACACCCATACAATATGCCCCACCCCGCGATGTTTTTCAGAAACCTATCCTTCATTACCACTGCATGTTCCCTGACCTGCCATGCTGACCACCCCGCGGTGCTTTTCTCCATCCTACATTGCCACTCAATGCCTATCCTAATTCAGACCCTCCGATTCACACCACCCCGTGATGTTTTTCTCACTGCTTCTAGTGAATGTAATGTAACACACACACATACAATGCGCACCACCTGGTGATGTTTTTCTCACTCCTACTAGTGAATGTAATGTAACACACACCCATACAATGCCCACCACCCCGCGATGTTTGTCAGAAACCTATCCTACATTGCCACTGCATGTTCCCTGACCTCCCCATGCTGACCACCCCGCGGTGTTTTTCTCCATCCGACATTGCCACTCACTGCCTATCCTAAATCAGACCCTCCGATTCACACCACCCCGTGATGTTTTTCTCACTCCTACTAGTGAATGTTATGTAACACACACCCATACAATGCGCACCACCCCGCGATATTTTTCAGAAACCTATCCTACATTGCCACTGCATGTTCCCTGACGTCCCCATGCTGACCACCCCGCGGTGCTTTTCTCCATCCTACATTGCCACTCACTGCCTATCCTAAATCAGACCCTCCGATTCACACCATCCCGTGATGTTTTTCTCACTCCTACTAGTGAATGTAATGTAACACACACCCATACAATGCGCACCACCCCGTGATGTTTTTCTCACTCCTACTAGTGAATGTAATGTAACACACACCCATACAATGCGCACCACCCCGTGATGTTTTTCTCACTCCTACTTTTGAATGTAATGTAACACACACCCGTACAATACGCACCACCCCACGATGTTTTTCAGAAACCTATCCTACATTGCCACTGCATGTTCCCGTACCTCCCCATGGTGACCGCCGCGTCGTGCTTTTCTCCATCCTACATTGCCACTCACTGCCTATCCTAATTCAGACACTCTGATTCACACCACCCCGTGATGTTTTTCTCACTCCTACTAGTGAAGGTAATGTAACACACACCCATATAATGCGAACCACCCCGTGATGTTTTTCTCACTCCTAGTAGTGAATGTAATGTAACACACACCCATACAATGCGCACCACCACGCGATGTTTTTCAGAAAACTATCCTACATTGCCAGTTCATGTTCCCTGACCTCCCCATGCTGACCACCCCGTGGTGCTTATCTCCATCCTACATTGCCACTCACTGCCTATCCTAATTCAGACCCTCCGATTCACACCAGCCTGAGATGTTTTTCTCACTTCTACTAGTGAATGTAATGTAACACACATCTATACAATGCGCACCAACCCGTGATGTTTTTCTCACTCCTACTAGTGAATGTAATGTTACACACAACCATACAATGCCCACCACCCCGCGATGTTTTTCAGAAACCTATCCTACATCGCCACTGCATGTTCCCTCACCTCCCCATGCTGAGCACGACGCGGTGCTTTTCTACATCCTTCATTGCCACTCACTGCCTATCCTAATTCAGACCCTCCGTTTCACACCACCCCGTGATGTTTTTCTCACTCCTACTAGTGAATGTAATGTAACACACACCCATACAATGTGCACCACCCCGCGATGTTTTTCAGAAACCTATCCTACATTGCCACTGCATGTTCCCTGACCTGCCATGCTGACCACCCCGCGGTGCTTTTCTCCATCCTACATTGCCACTCACTGCCTATACTAATTCAGACCCTCCGATTCACACCACCCCTTGATGTTTTTCTCACTCCTACTAGTGAATGTAATGTAACACACACCCATACAATGCGCACTATCCCGTGATGTTTTTCTCACTCCTACTAGTGAATGTAATGTAACACACACCCATACAATGAGCACCACCCCGCGATGTTTTTCAGAAACCTATCCTACTTTGCCACTGCATGTTCCCTGACCTCCCCATGCTCACCACCCCGCGGTGCTTTTCTCCATCCTATATTGCCACTCACTGCCGATCCTAATTCAGACCCTCCGATTCACACCACCCCGTGATGTATTTCTCACTCCTACTAGTGAATGTAATGTAACACACACCCATACAATGCGCACCATATCGTGATGTTTTTCTCACTCCTACTAGTGAATGTAATGTAACACACACCCATACAATGCGCACCACCCCGCGATGTTTTTCAGAAACCTATCCTACATTGCCACTGCATGTTCCCTGACCTCCCCATGCTGACCACCCGGCGGTGCTTTTCTCCATCCTACATTGCCACTCACTGCATCTTCTAATTCAGACCCTTTGATTCACACCACCCCGTGATATTTTTCTCACTCCTACTAGTGAATGTAATGTAACACACACCCATACTATGCGCACCACCCCGCGATGTTTTTCAGAAACTTATCCTACATTGCCACTGCATGTTCCCTGACCTCCCCATGCTGACCACCCCGCGGTGCTTTTCTCCATCCTACATTGCCACTCACTGCCTGTCCTAATTCAGACCCTCTGATTCACACCACCGCGTGATGATTTTCTCACTCCTACTAGTGAATGTAATGTAACACACACCCATACAATGCGCACCATCGCGTGATGTTTTTCTCACTCCTACTAGTGAATGTAATGTAACAGACACCCATACAATGCGCACCACCCCGTGAAGTTTTTCTCACTCCTACTAGTGAATGTAATGTAACACACACCCATACAATGCGCACCACCCCGTGATGTTTTTCTCATTCCTTCTAGTGAATGTAATGTAACACACACCCATACAATGCGCACCACGCCGCGATGTTTTTCAGAAACCTATCCTACATTGCCACTGCATGTTGCCTGACCTCCACATGCTGACCACCCCGCGGTGCTTTTCTCCATCCTACATTGCCACTCACTGCCTATCCTAATACAGACCCTCCGATTCACACCATCCCGTGATGTTTTTCTCACTCCTACTAGTGAATGTAATGTAACACACACCCATACAATGTGCACCACTCCACAAGGTTTTTCAGAAACCTATCCTACATTGCCACTGCATGTTCCCTGACCTCCCCATGCTGACCACCCCGCGGTGTTTTTCTCCATCCGACATTGCCGCTCACTGCCTATCCTAATTCAGACCCTCCGATTCACACCACCCTGTGATGTTTTTCTCCCTCCTACTAGTGAATGTAATGTAACACACACCCATACAATGCACACCACACCGTGATGTTTTTCTCAGTCGTACTAGTGAATGTAATGTAACACACACCCAAACAATGCGCACCACCCCGCGATGTTTTTCAGAAACCTATCCTACGTTGCCACTGCATGTTCCCTGACCTCCCCATGCTCACCACCCCGTGGTGCTTTTCTTCATCCTATATTGCCACTCACTGCCGATCCTAATTCAGACCCTCCGATTCACACCACCCCGTGATGTTTTTCTCACTCCTAGTAGTGAATGTAATGTAACACAAACCCATACAATGCGCAGCACCTCGTAATGTTTTTCTCACTCTTACTAGTGAATGTAATGTAACACACACCAATACAATGCAAACCACCCGGTGATGTTTTTCTCACTCCTACTAGTGAATGTAATGTAACACACACCCATACAATGCGCACCACCCCGCGATGTTTTTCAGAAGACTATCCTACATTGCCACTGCATGTTCCCTGACCTCCCCATACTGACCACCCCGCGGTGCTTTTCTCCATCCTACATTGCCACTCACTGCCTATCCTAATTCAGACCATCCGATTCACACCACCCCGTGATGTTATTCTCACTCCTACTAGTGAATGTAATGTAACACACACCCATACAATGTGCACCACCACGTGATGTTTTTCTCACTCCTACTAGTGAATGTAATGTAACACACACCCACACAATGCGCACCACCCCGCGATGTTTTTCTCACTCATACAAGTGAATGAAATGTAACACACACCCATACAATGCGCACCACGCCGTGATGTTTTTCAGAAAACTATCGTTCATTGCCACTGCATGTTCCCTGACGTCCCCATGCTGAACACCCCGCGGTGCTTTTCTCCATCCTACATTGCCACTCACTGCCTATCCTAATTCAGACCCTCTGATTCACACCACCCCGTGATGTTTTTCTCACTGCTACTATTGAATGTAATGTAACACACACCCATACAATGCGCACCACCTCGTGATGTTTTTCTCACTCTTACTAGTGAATGTAATGTAACACACACCCATACAATGCGCACCACCCCTTGATGTTTTTCTCAATCCTACTAGTGAATGTAATGTAACACACACCCATACAATGCGCAACACCCCACGATGTTTTTCCGAAACCTATCGTACATTGCCACTGCATGTTCCCTGACCTCCCCATGGTGACCACCCCGCGGTGCTTTTCTCCATCCTACATTGCCACTCACTGCCCATCTAAATTCAGACACTCCGATTCATACCACCCTGTGATGTTTTTCTCACTCCTACTAGTGAATGTAATGTAACACACACCCATACAGTGCGAACCACCCCGTGATGTTTTTCTCACTCCTAGTAGTGAATGTAATGTAACACACACCCATACAATGCGCACCACCCCGCAATGTTTTTCAGAAACCTATCCTACATTGCCAATTCATGTTCCCTGACCACCCCATGGTGACCACCCCGCGGTGCTTTTCTCCATCCTACATTGCCACTCACTGCCTATCCTAATTCAGACCCTCCGATTCACACCACCCCGTGATGTTTTTCGCACTTCTACTAGTGAATGTAATGTAACACACACCATACAATGCGCACCACCCCACGATGTTTTTCAGAAACCTATCCTACATTGCCACTGCATGTTCCCTGACCTCCCCATGCTGAGCACGCCGCGGTGCTTTTCTCCATCCTACATTGCCACTCACTGCCTATCCTAATTCAGACCCTCCGTTTCACACCACCCCGTGATGTTTTTCTCACTCCTACTATTGAACGTAATATAACACACAACGATACAATGTGCACCACCCCGCGATGTTTTTCAGAAACCTAACCTACATTGCCACTGCATGTTCCCAGACCTGCCATGCTGACCACCCCGCGGTGCTTTTCTCCATCCTACATTGCCACTCACTGCCTATCCTAATTCAGACCCTCCAATTCACACCACCCCGTGATGTTTTTCTCACTCCTACTAGTGAATGTAATGTAACACACACCCATACAATGCGCACCACCCCGTGATGTTTTTCTCAGTCCTACTAGTGAATGTAATGTAACACACACCCATACAATGCGCACCACCCCGCGATGTTTTTCAGAAACCTATCCTACATTGCCACTGCATATTCCGTGATCTCCCCTTGCTCACCACCCCGCGGTGCTTTTCTCCATCCTATATTGCCACTCACTGCCATTTCTAATTCAGACCCTCCGATTCACACCACCCCGTGATGTTTTTCTCACTCCTACTAGTGAATGTAATGTAACACACACCCATACAATGCGCACCACATCGTGATGTTTTTCTCACTCTTACTAGTGAATGTAATGTAACACACACCCACACAATGCGCACCACCCCGCGATGTTTTTCTCACTCATACAAGTGAATGTAATGTAACACACACCCATACAATGCGCACCACGCCGTGATGTTTTTCAGAAAACTATCGTTCATTGCCACTGCATGTTCCCTGACGTCCCCATGCTGACCACCCCGCGGTGCTTTTCTCCATCCTACATTGCCACTCACTGCCTATCCTAATTCAGACACTCTGATTCACACCACCCTGTGATGTTTTTCTCACTGCTACTATTGAATGTAATGTAACACACACCCATACAATGCGCACCACCTCGTGATGTTTTTCTCACTCTTACTAGTGAATGTAATGTAACACACAACCATACAATGCGCACCACCCCTTGATGTTTTTCTCAATCCTACTAGTGAATGTAATGTAACACACACCCATACAATGCGCACCACCCCACGATGTTTTTCAGAAACCTATCGTACATTGCCACTGCATGTTCCCTGACCTCACCATGGTGACCACCCCGCGGTGCTTTTCTCCATCCTACATTGCCACTCACTGCCTATCCTAATTCAGACACTCCGATTCATACCACCCCGTGATGTTTTTCTCACTCCTACTAGTGAATGTAATGTAACACACACCCATACAATGCGAACCACCCCGTGATGTTTTTCTCACTCCTAGTAGTGAATGTAATGTAACACACACCCATACAATGCGCACCACCCCGCGATGTTTTTCAGAAAACTATCCTACATTGCCATTTCATGTTCCCTGACCACCCCATGCTGACCACCCCGCGGTGCTTTTCTCCATCCTACATTGCCACTCACTGCCTATCCTAATCCAGACCCTCCGATTCACACCACCCCGTGATGTTTTTCTCACTTCTACTAGTGAATGTAATGTAACACACACCATACAATGCGCACGACCCCACGATGTTTTTCAGAAACCTATCCTACATTGCCACTGCATGTTCCCTGACCTCCCCATGCTGAGCACGTCGCGGTGCTTTTCTCCATCCTACATTGCCACTCACTGCCTATCCTAATTCAGACCCTCCGTTTCACACCACCCCGTGATGTTTTTCTCACTCCTACTATTGAACGTAATGTAACACACAACCATACAATGTGCACCACCCCGCGATATTTTTCAGAAACCTAACCTACATTGCCACTGCATGTTCCCTGACCTGCAATGCTGACCACCCCGCGGTGCTTTTTTCCATCCTACATTGCCACTCACTGCATATCCTAATTCAGCCCATCCGATTCACACCACCCCGTGATGTTTTTCTCACTCCTACTAGTGAATGTAATGTAACACACACCCATACAATGCGCACCACTCCGTGATGTTTTTCTCAGTCCTACTAGTGAATGTAATGTAACACACACCCATACAATGCGCACCACCCCGCGATGTTTTTCAGAAACCTATCCTACATTGCCACTGCATGTTCCGTGACCTCCCCATGCTCACCACCCCCCGGTGCTTTTCTCCATCCTATATTGCCACTCACTGCCGATCCTAATTCAGACCCTCCGATTCACACCACCCCGTGATGTTTTTCTCACTCGTACTAGTGAATGTAATGTAACACACACCCATACAATGCGCACCACCTCGTGATGATTTTCTCACTCTTACTAGTGAATGTAATGTAACACACACCCATACAATGCGAACCACCCCGTGATGTTTTTCTCACTCCTTCTAGTGAATGTAATGTAACACACACCCATACAATGTGCACCACGCCGCGATGTTTTTCAGAAACCTATCCTACATTGCCACTGCATGTTGCCTGACCTCCACATGCTGACCACCCCGCGGTGCTTTTCTCCATCCTACATTGCCACTCACTGCCTATCCTAATACAGACCCTATGATTCACACCATCCCGTGATGTTTTTCTCACTCCTACTAGTGAATGTAATGTACACACACCCATACAATGCGCACCACTCCACAATGTTTTTCAGAAACCTATCCTACATTGCCACTGCATGTTCCCTTACCTCCCCATGCTGACCAACCCGCGGTGTTTTTCTTCATCCGACATTGCCACTCACTGCCTATCCTAAATCAGACCCTACGATTGACACCACCCCGTGATGTTTTTCTCACTCCTACTAGTGAATGTTATGTAACACACACCCATACAATGCGCAACATCCCGCGATGTTTTTCAGAAACCTATCCTACATTGCCACTGCATGTTCCCTGACGTCCCCATGCTGACAACCCCGCGGTGCTTTTCTCCATCCTACATTGCCACTCACTGCCTATCCTAATTCAGACCCTCCGATTCACACCACCCCGTGATGTTTTTCTCACTCCTACTAGTGAATGTAATGTAACACACACCCATACAATATGCCCCACCCCGCGATGTTTTTCAGAAACCTATCCTTCATTACCACTGCATGTTCCCTGACCTGCCATGCTGACCACCCCGCGGTGCTTTTCTCCATCCTACATTGCCACTCAATGCCTATCCTAATTCAGACCCTCCGATTCACACCACCCCGTGATGTTTTTCTCACTGCTTCTAGTGAATGTAATGTAACACACACACATACAATGCGCACCACCTGGTGATGTTTTTCTCACTCCTACTAGTGAATGTAATGTAACACACACCCATACAATGCCCACCACCCCGCGATGTTTGTCAGAAACCTATCCTACATTGCCACTGCATGTTCCCTGACCTCCCCATGCTGACCACCCCGCGGTGTTTTTCTCCATCCGACATTGCCACTCACTGCCTATCCTAAATCAGACCCTCCGATTCACACCACCCCGTGATGTTTTTCTCACTCCTACTAGTGAATGTTATGTAACACACACCCATACAATGCGCACCACCCCGCGATATTTTTCAGAAACCTATCCTACATTGCCACTGCATGTTCCCTGACGTCCCCATGCTGACCACCCCGCGGTGCTTTTCTCCATCCTACATTGCCACTCACTGCCTATCCTAAATCAGACCCTCCGATTCACACCATCCCGTGATGTTTTTCTCACTCCTACTAGTGAATGTAATGTAACACACACCCATACAATGCGCACCACCCCGTGATGTTTTTCTCACTCCTACTAGTGAATGTAATGTAACACACACCCATACAATGCGCACCACCCCGTGATGTTTTTCTCACTCCTACTTTTGAATGTAATGTAACACACACCCGTACAATACGCACCACCCCACGATGTTTTTCAGAAACCTATCCTACATTGCCACTGCATGTTCCCGTACCTCCCCATGGTGACCGCCGCGTCGTGCTTTTCTCCATCCTACATTGCCACTCACTGCCTATCCTAATTCAGACACTCTGATTCACACCACCCCGTGATGTTTTTCTCACTCCTACTAGTGAAGGTAATGTAACACACACCCATATAATGCGAACCACCCCGTGATGTTTTTCTCACTCCTAGTAGTGAATGTAATGTAACACACACCCATACAATGCGCACCACCACGCGATGTTTTTCAGAAAACTATCCTACATTGCCAGTTCATGTTCCCTGACCTCCCCATGCTGACCACCCCGTGGTGCTTATCTCCATCCTACATTGCCACTCACTGCCTATCCTAATTCAGACCCTCCGATTCACACCAGCCTGAGATGTTTTTCTCACTTCTACTAGTGAATGTAATGTAACACACATCTATACAATGCGCACCAACCCGTGATGTTTTTCTCACTCCTACTAGTGAATGTAATGTTACACACAACCATACAATGCCCACCACCCCGCGATGTTTTTCAGAAACCTATCCTACATCGCCACTGCATGTTCCCTCACCTCCCCATGCTGAGCACGACGCGGTGCTTTTCTACATCCTTCATTGCCACTCACTGCCTATCCTAATTCAGACCCTCCGTTTCACACCACCCCGTGATGTTTTTCTCACTCCTACTAGTGAATGTAATGTAACACACACCCTTACAATGTGCACCACCCCGCGATGTTTTTCAGAAACCTATCCTACATTGCCACTGCATGTTCCCTGACCTGCCATGCTGACCACCCCGCGGTGCTTTTCTCCATCCTACATTGCCACTCACTGCCTATACTAATTCAGACCCTCCGATTCACACCACCCCTTGATGTTTTTCTCACTCCTACTAGTGAATGTAATGTAACACACACCCATACAATGCGCACTATCCCGTGATGTTTTTCTCACTCCTACTAGTGAATGTAATGTAACACACACCCATACAATGAGCACCACCCCGCGATGTTTTTCAGAAACCTATCCTACTTTGCCACTGCATGTTCCCTGACCTCCCCATGCTCACCACCCCGCGGTGCTTTTCTCCATCCTATATTGCCACTCACTGCCGATCCTAATTCAGACCCTCCGATTCACACCACCCCGTGATGTATTTCTCACTCCTACTAGTGAATGTAATGTAACACACACCCATACAATGCGCACCATATCGTGATGTTTTTCTCACTCCTACTAGTGAATGTAATGTAACACACACCCATACAATGCGCACCACCCCGCGATGTTTTTCAGAAACCTATCCTACATTGCCACTGCATGTTCCCTGACCTCCCCATGCTGACCACCCGGCGGTGCTTTTCTCCATCCTACATTGCCACTCACTGCATCTTCTAATTGAGACCCTTTGATTCACACCACCCCGTGATATTTTTCTCACTCCTACTAGTGAATGTAATGTAACACACACCCATACTATGCGCACCACCCCGCGATGTTTTTCAGAAACTTATCCTACATTGCCACTGCATGTTCCCTGACCTCCCCATGCTGACCACCCCGCGGTGCTTTTCTCCATCCTACATTGCCACTCACTGCCTGTCCTAATTCAGACCCTCTGATTCACACCACCGCGTGATGATTTTCTCACTCCTACTAGTGAATGTAATGTAACACACACCCATACAATGCGCACCATCGCGTGATGTTTTTCTCACTCCTACTAGTGAATGTAATGTAACAGACACCCATACAATGCGCACCACCCCGTGAAGTTTTTCTCACTCCTACTAGTGAATGTAATGTAACACACACCCATACAATGCGCACCACCCCGTGATGTTTTTCTCATTCCTTCTAGTGAATGTAATGTAACACACACCCATACAATGCGCACCACGCCGCGATGTTTTTCAGAAACCTATCCTACATTGCCACTGCATGTTGCCTGACCTCCACATGCTGACCACCCCGCGGTGCTTTTCTCCATCCTACATTGCCACTCACTGCCTATCCTAATACAGACCCTCCGATTCACACCATCCCGTGATGTTTTTCTCACTCCTACTAGTGAATGTAATGTAACACACACCCATACAATGTGCACCACTCCACAAGGTTTTTCAGAAACCTATCCTACATTGCCACTGCATGTTCCCTGACCTCCCCATGCTGACCACCCCGCGGTGTTTTTCTCCATCCGACATTGCCGCTCACTGCCTATCCTAATTCAGACCCTCCGATTCACACCACCCCGTGATGTTTTTCTCCCTCCTACTAGTGAATGTAATGTAACACACACCCATACAATGCACACCACACCGTGATGTTTTTCTCAGTCGTACTAGTGAATGTAATGTAACACACACCCAAACAATGCGCACCACCCCGCGATGTTTTTCAGAAACCTATCCTACGTTGCCACTGCATGTTCCCTGACCTCCCCATGCTCACCACCCCGTGGTGCTTTTCTTCATCCTATATTGCCACTCACTGCCGATCCTAATTCAGACCCTCCGATTCACACCACCCCGTGATGTTTTTCTCACTCCTAGTAGTGAATGTAATGTAACACAAACCCATACAATGCGCAGCACCTCGTAATGTTTTTCTCACTCTTACTAGTGAATGTAATGTAACACACACCAATACAATGCAAACCACCCGGTGATGTTTTTCTCACTCCTACTAGTGAATGTAATGTAACACACACCCATACAATGCGCACCACCCCGCGATGTTTTTCAGAAGACTATCCTACATTGCCACTGCATGTTCCCTGACCTCCCCATACTGACCACCCCGCGGTGCTTTTCTCCATCCTACATTGCCACTCACTGCCTATCCTAATTCAGACCATCCGATTCACACCACCCCGTGATGTTATTCTCACTCCTACTAGTGAATGTAATGTAACACACACCCATACAATGTGCACCACCACGTGATGTTTTTCTCACTCCTACTAGTGAATGTAATGTAACACACACCCACACAATGCGCACCACCCCGCGATGTTTTTCTCACTCATACAAGTGAATGAAATGTAACACACACCCATACAATGCGCACCACGCCGTGATGTTTTTCAGAAAACTATCGTTCATTGCCACTGCATGTTCCCTGACGTCCCCATGCTGAACACCCCGCGGTGCTTTTCTCCATCCTACATTGCCACTCACTGCCTATCCTAATTCAGACCCTCTGATTCACACCACCCCGTGATGTTTTTCTCACTGCTACTATTGAATGTAATGTAACACACACCCATACAATGCGCACCACCTCGTGATGTTTTTCTCACTCTTACTAGTGAATGTAATGTAACACACACCCATACAATGCGCACCACCCCTTGATGTTTTTCTCAATCCTACTAGTGAATGTAATGTAACACACACCCATACAATGCGCACCACCCCACGATGTTTTTCCGAAACCTATCGTACATTGCCACTGCATGTTCCCTGACCTCCCCATGGTGACCACCCCGCGGTGCTTTTCTCCATCCTACATTGCCACTCACTGCCTATCTAAATTCAGACACTCCGATTCATACCACCCTGTGATGTTTTTCTCACTCCTACTAGTGAATGTAATGTAACACACACCCATACAGTGCGAACCACCCCGTGATGTTTTTCTCACTCCTAGTAGTGAATGTAATGTAACACACACCCATACAATGCGCACCACCCCGCAATGTTTTTCAGAAACCTATCCTACATTGCCAATTCATGTTCCCTGACCACCCCATGCTGACCACCCCGCGGTGCTTTTCTACATCCTACATTGCCATTCACTGCCTATCCTAATTCAGACCCTCCGATTCACACCACCCCGTGATGTTTTTCTCACTTCTACTAGTGAATGTAATGTAACACACACCATACAATGCGCACCACCCCACGATGTTTTTCAGAAACCTATCGTACATTGCCACTGCATGTTCCCTGACATCCCCATGCTGAGCACGCCGCGGTGCTTTTCTCCATCCTACATTGCCACTCACTGCCTATCCTAATTCAGACCCTCCGTTTCACACCACCCCGTGATGTTTTTCTCACTCCTACTATTGAACGTAATATAACACACAACGATACAATGTGCACCACCCCGCGATGTTTTTCAGAAACCTAACCTACATTGCCACTGCATGTTCCCAGACCTGCCATGCTGACCACCCCGCGGTGCTTTTCTCCATCCTACATTGCCACTCACTGCCTATCCTAATTCAGACCCTCCAATTCACACCACCCCGTGATGTTTTTCTCACTCCTACTAGTGAATGTAATGTAACACACACCCATACAATGCGCACCACCCCGTGATGTTTTTCTCAGTCCTACTAGTGAATGTAATGTAACACACACCCATACAATGCGCACCACCGCACGATGTTTTTCAGAAACCTATCCTACATTGCCACTGCATATTCCGTGACCTCCCCTTGCTAACCACCCCGCCGTGCTTTTCTCCATCCTATATTGCCACTCACTGCCATTTCTAATTCAGACCCTCCGATTCACACCACCCCGTGATGTTTTTCTCACTCCTACTAGTGAATGTAATGTAACACACACCCATACAATGCGCACCACATTGTGATGTTTTTCTCACTCTTACTAGTGAATGTAATGTAACACACACCCACACAATGCGCACCACCCCGCGATGTTTTTCTCACTCATACAAGTGAATGTAATGTAACACACACCCATACAATGCGCACCACGCCGTGATGTTTTTCAGAAAACTATCGTTCATTGCCACTGCATGTTCCCTGACGTCCCCATGCTGACCACCCCGTGGTGCTTTTCTGCATCCTACATTGCCACTCACTGCCTATCCTAATTCAGACACTCTGATTCACACCACCCTGTGATGTTTTTCTCACTGCTACTATTGAATGTAATGTAACACACACCCATACAATGCGCACCACCTCGTGATGTTTTTCTCACTCTTACTAGTGAATGTAATGTAACACACAACCATACAATGCGCACCACCCCTTGATGTTTTTCTCAATCCTACTAGTGAATATAATGTAACACACACCCATACAATGCGCACCACCCCACGATGTTTTTCAGAAACCTATCGTACATTGCCACTGCATGTTCCCTGACCTCACCATGGTGACCACCCCGCGGTGCTTTTCTCCATCCTACATTGCCACTCACTGCCTATCCTAATTCAGACACTCCGATTCATACCACCCCGTGATGTTTTTCTCACTCCTACTAGTGAATGTAATGTAACACACACCCATACAATGCGAACCACCCCGTGATGTTTTTCTCACTCGTACTAGTGAATGTAATGTAACACACACCCATACAATGCGCACCACCTCGTGATGATTTTCTCACTCTTACTAGTGAATGTAATGTAACACACACCCATACAATGCGAACCACCCCGTGATGTTTTTCTCACTCCTTCTAGTGAATGTAATGTAACACACACCCATACAATGTGCACCACGCCGCGATGTTTTTCAGAAACCTATCCTACATTGCCACTGCATGTTGCCTGACCTCCACATGCTGACCACCCCGCGGTGCTTTTCTCCATCCTACATTGCCACTCACTGCCTATCCTAATACAGACCCTCCGATTCACACCATCCCGTGATGTTTTTCTCACTCCTACTAGTGAATGTAATGTACACACACCCATACAATGCGCACCACTCCACAATGTTTTTCAGAAACCTATCCTACATTGCCACTGCATGTTCCCTGACGTCCCCATGCTGACAACCCCGCGGTGCTTTTCTCCATCCTACATTGCCACTCACTGCCTATCCTAATTCAGACCCTCTGATTCACACCACCCCGTGATGTTTTTCTCACTCCTACTAGTGAATGTAATGTAACACACACCCATACAATGTGCCCCACCCCGCGATGTTTTTCAGAAACCTATCCTTCATTGCCACTGCATGTTCCCTGACCTGCCATGCTGACCACCCCGCGGTGCTTTTCTCCATCCTACATTGCCACTCAATGCCTATCCTAATTCAGACCCTCCGATTCACACCACCCCGTGATGTTTTTCTCCCTCCTACTAGTGAATGTAATGTAACACACACCCATACAATGCGCACCACCCCGTGATGTTTTTCTCAGTCCTACTAGTGAATGTAATGTAACACACACCCAAACATTGCGCACCACCCCGCGATGTTTTTCAGAAACCTATCCTACGTTGCCACTGCATGTTCCCTGACCTCCCCATGCTCACCACACCACGGTGCTTTTCTTCATCCTATATTGCCACTCACTGCCGATCCTAATTCAGACCCTCCGATTCACACCACCCCGTGATGTTTTTCTCACTCCTAGTAGTGAATGTAATGTAACACACACCCATACAATGCGCAGCACCTCGTAATGTTTTTCTCACTCTTACTAGTGAATGTAATGTAACACACACCAATACAATGCGAACCACCCGGTGATGTTTTTCTCACTCCTACTAGTGAATGTAATGTAACACACACCCATACAATGCGCACCACCCCGCGATGTTTTTCAGAAGACTATCCTACATTGCCACTGCATGTTCCCTGACCTCCCCATACTGACCACCCCGCGGGGCTTTTCTCCATCCTACATTGCCACTCACTGCCTATCCTAATTCAGACCATCCGATTCACACCACCCCGTGATGTTTTTCTCACTCCTACTAGTGAATGTAATGTAACACACACCCATACAATGCGCACCACCCCGCGATGTTTTTCAGAAACCTATCCTACATTGCCACTGCATATTCCGTGACCTCCCCATGCTCACCACCCCGCGGTGCTTTTCTCCATCCTATATTGCCACTCACTGCCGATCCTAATTCAGACCCTCCGATTCACACCACCCCGTGATGTTTTTCTCACTCCTACTAGTGAATGTAATGTAACACACACCCATACAATGCGCACCACCTCGTGATGTTTTTCTCACTCTTACTAGTGAATGTAAAGTAACACACACCCATACAATGCGCACCAACCCGTGATGTTTTTCTCACTCCTACTAGTGAATGTAATGTTACACACACCCATACAATGTGCACCACCCCGCGATGTTTTTCAGAAACCTATCCTTCATTGCCACTGCATGTTCCCTGACCTGCCATGCTGACCACCCCGCGGTGCTTTTCTCCATCCTACATTGCCACTCAATGCCTATCCTAATTCAGACCCTCCGATTCACACCACCCCGTGATGTTTTTCTCCCTCCTACTAGTGAATGTAATGTAACACACACCCATACAATGCGCACCACCCCGTGATGTTTTTCTCAGTCCTACTAGTGAATGTAATGTAACACACACCCATACAATGCGCACCACCCCGCGATGTTTTTCAGAAACCTATCCTACGGTGCCACTGCATGTTCCCTGACCTCCCCATGCTCACCAACCCGCGGTGCTTTTCTTCATCCTATATTGCCACTCACTGCCGATCCTAATTCAGACCCTCCGATTCACACCACCCCGTGATGTTTTTCTCACTCCTACTAGTGAATGTAATGTAACACACACCCATACAATGCGCAGCACCTCGTAATGTTTTTCTCTCTCTTACTAGTGAATGTAATGTAACACACACCAATACAATGCGAACCACCCGGTGATGTTTTTCTCACTCCTATTAGTGAATGTAATGTAACACACACCCATACAATGCGCACCACCCTGCGATGTTTTTCAGAAGACTATCCTACATTGCCACTGCATGTTCCCTGACCTCCCCATACTGACCACCCCGCGGTGCTTTTCTCCATCCTACATTGCCACTCACTGCCTATCCTAATTCAGACCATCCGATTCACACCACTCCGTGATGTTTTTCTCACTCCTACTAGTGAATGTAATGTAACACACACCCATACAATGCGCACCACCCCTTGATGTTTTTCTCAATCCTACTAGTGAATGTAATGTAACACACACCCATACAATGCGCACCACCCCACGATGTTTTTCAGAAACCTATCGTACACTGCCACTGCATGTTCCCTGACCTCCCCATGGTGACCACCCCGCGGTGCTTTTCTCCATCCTACATTGCCACTCACTGCCTATCCTAATTCAGACACTCTGATTCATACCACCCCGTGATGTTTTTCTCACTCCTACTAGTGAATGTAATGTAACACACACCCATACAATGCGAACCACCCCGTGATGTTTTTCTCACTCCTAGTAGTGAATGTAATGTAACACACACCCATACAATGCGCACCACCCCGCGATGTTTTTCAGAAACCTATCCTACATTGCCACTTCATGTTCCCTGACCACCCCATGCTGGCCACCCCGCGGTGCTTTTCTCCATCCTACATTGCCACTCACGGCCTATCCTAATTCAGACCCTGCAATTCACACCACCCCGTGATGTTTTTCTCACTTCTACTAGTGAATGTAATGTAACACACACCATACAATGCGCACCACCCCACGATGTTTTTCAGAAACCTATCCTACATTGCCACTGCATGTTCCCTGACCTCCCCATGCTGAGCACGCCGCGGTGCTTTTCTCCATCCTACATTGCCACTCACTGCCTATCCTAATTCAGACCCTCCGTTTCACACCACCCCGTGATGTTTTTCTCACTCCTAGTAGTGAATGTAATGTAACACAAACCCATACAATGCGCAGCACCTCGTAATGTTTTTCTCACTCTTACTAGTGAATGTAATGTAACACACACCAATACAATGCAAACCACCCGGTGATGTTTTTCTCACTCCTACTAGTGAATGTAATGTAACACACACCCATACAATGCGCACCACCCCGCGATGTTTTTCAGAAGACTATCCTACATTGCCACTGCATGTTCCCTGACCTCCCCATACTGACCACCCCGCGGTGCTTTTCTCCATCCTACATTGCCACTCACTGCCTATCCTAATTCAGACCATCCGATTCACACCACCCCGTGATGTTTTTCTCACTCCTACTAGTGAATGTAATGTAACACACACCCATACAATGTGCACCACCACGTGATGTTTTTCTCACTCATACTAGTGAATGTAATGTAACACACACCCACACAATGCGCACCACCCCGCGATGTTTTTCTCACTCATACAAGTGAATGAAATGTAACACACACCCATACAATGCGCACCACGCCGTGATGTTTTTCAGAAAACTATCGTTCATTGCCACTGCATGTTCCCTGACGTCCCCATGCTGAACACCCCGCGGTGCTTTTCTCCATCCTACATTGCCACTCACTGCCTATCCTAATTCAGACCCTCTGATTCACACCACCCCGTGATGTTTTTCTCACTGCTACTATTGAATGTAATGTAACACACACCCATACAATGCGCACCACCTCGTGATGTTTTTCTCACTCTTACTAGTGAATGTAATGTAACACACACCCATACAATGCGCACCACCCCTTGATGTTTTTCTCAATCCTAGTAGTGAATGTAATGTAACACACACCCATACAATGCGCACCACCCCACGATGTTTTTCCGAAACCTATCGTACATTGCCACTGCATGTTCCCTGACCTCCCCATGGTGACCACCCCGCGGTGCTTTTCTCCATCCTACATTGCCACTCACTACCTATCTAAATTCAGACACTCCGATTCATACCACCCTGTGATGTTTTTCTCACTCCTACTAGTGAATGTAATGTAACACACACCCATACAGTGCGAACCACCCCGTGATGTTTTTCTCACTCCTAGTAGTGAATGTAATGTAACACACACCCATACAATGCGCACCACCCCGCAATGTTTTTCAGAAACCTATCCTACATTGCCAATTCATGTTCCCTGACCACCCCATGCTGACCACCCCGCGGTGCTTTTCTCCATCCTACATTGCCACTCACTGCCTATCCTAATTCAGACCCTCCGATTCACACCACCCCGTGATGCTTTTCTCACTTCTACTAGTGAATGTAATGTAACACACACCATCCAATGCGCACCACCCCACGATGTTTTTCAGAAACCTATCCTACATTGCCACTGCATGTTCCCTGACCTCCCCATGCTGAGCACGCCGTGGTGCTTTTCTCCATCCTACATTGCCACTCACTGCCTATCCTAATTCAGACCCTCCGTTTCACACCACCCCGTGATGTTTTTCTCACTCCTACTATTGAACGTAATATAACACACAACCATACAATGTGCACCACCCCGCGATGTTTTTCAGAATCCTAACCTACATTGCCACTGCATGTTCCCAGACCTGCCATGCTGACCACCCCGCGGTGCTTTTCTCCATCCTACATTGCCACTCACTGCCTATCCTAATTCAGACCCTCCAATTCACACCACCCCGTGATGTTTTTCTCACTCCTACTAGTGAAGGTAATGTAACACACACCCATACAATGCGCACCACCCCGTGATGTTTTTCTCAGTCCTACTAGTGAATGTAATGTAACACACACCCATACAATGCGCACCACCCCGCGATGTTTTTCAGAAACCTATCCTACATTGCCACTGCATATTCCGTGACCTCCCCTTGCTCACCACCCCGCGGTGCTTTTCTCCATCCTATATTGCCACTCACTGCCATTTCTAATTCAGACCCTCCGATTCACACCACCCCGTGATGTTTTTCTCACTCCTACTAGTGAATGTAATGTAACACACACCCATACAATGCGCACCACATCGTGATGTTTTTCTCACTCTTACTAGTGAATGTAATGTAACACACACCCACACAATGCGCACCACCCCGCGATGTTTTTCTCACTCATACAAGTGAATGTAATGTAACACACACCCATACAATGCGCACCACGCCGTGATGTTTTTCAGAAAACTATCGTTCATTGCCACTGCATGTTCCCTGACGTCCCCATGCTGACCACCCCGCGGTGCTTTTCTCCATCCTACATTGCCACTCACTGCCTATCCTAATTCAGACACTCTGATTCACACCACCCTGTGATGTTTTTCTCACTGCTACTATTGAATGTAATGTAACACACACCCATACAATGCGCACCACGTCGTGATGTTTTTCTCACTCTTACTAGTGAATGTAATGTAACACACAACCATACAATGCGCACCACCCCTTGATGTTTTTCTCAATCCTACTAGTGAATGTAATGTAACACACACCCATACAATGCGCACCACCCCACGATGTTTTTCAGAAACCTATCGTACATTGCCACTGCATGTTCCCTGACCTCACCATGGTGACCACCCCGCGGTGCTTTTCTCCATGCTACATTGCCACTCACTGCCTATCCTAATTCAGACACTCCGATTCATACCACCCCGTGATGTTTTTCTCACTCCTACTAGTGAATGTAATGTAACACACACCCATACAATGCGCACCACCCCACGATGTTTTTCAGAAACCTATCGTACATTGCCACTGCATGTTCCCTGACCTCACCATGGTGACCACCCCGCGGTGCTTTTCTCCATGCTACATTGCCACTCACTGCCGATCCTAATTCAGACCCTCCGATTCACACCACCCCGTGATGTTTTTCTCACTCCTACTAGTGAATGTAATGTAACACACACCCATACAATGCGCAGCACCTCGTAATGTTTTTCTCTCTCTTACTAGTGAATGTAATGTAACACACACCAATACAATGCGAACCACCCGGTGATGTTTTTCTCACTCCTATTAGTGAATGTAATGTAACACACACCCATACAATGCGCACCACCCTGCGATGTTTTTCAGAAGACTATCCTACATTGCCACTGCATGTTCCCTGACCTCCCCATACTGACCACCCCGCGGTGCTTTTCTCCATCCTACATTGCCACTCACTGCCTATCCTAATTCAGACCATCCGATTCACACCACTCCGTGATGTTTTTCTCACTCCTACTAGTGAATGTAATGTAACACACACCCATACAATGCGCACCACCCCTTGATGTTTTTCTCAATCCTACTAGTGAATGTAATGTAACACACACCCATACAATGCGCACCACCCCACGATGTTTTTCAGAAACCTATCGTACACTGCCACTGCATGTTCCCTGACCTCCCCATGGTGACCACCCCGCGGTGCTTTTCTCCATCCTACATTGCCACTCACTGCCTATCCTAATTCAGACACTCTGATTCATACCACCCCGTGATGTTTTTCTCACTCCTACTAGTGAATGTAATGTAACACACACCCATACAATGCGAACCACATCGTGATGTTTTTCTCACTCCTACTAGTGAATGTAATGTAACACACACCCATACAATGCGCACCACCCCGCGATGTTTTTCAGAAGACTATCCTACATTGCCACTGCATGTTCCCTGACCTCCCCATACTGACCACCCCGCGGTGCTTTTCTCCATCCTACATTGCCACTCACTGCCTATCCTAATTCAGACCATCCGATTCACACCACCCCGTGATGTTTTTCTCACTCCTACTAGTGAATGTAATGTAACACACACCCATACAATGTGCACCACCACGTGATGTTTTTCTCACTCATACTAGTGAAATTAATGTAACACACACCCACACAATGCGCACCACCCCGCGATGTTTTTCTCACTCATACAAGTGAATGAAATGTAACACACACCCATACAATGCGCACCACGCCGTGATGTTTTTCAGAAAACTATCGTTCATTGCCACTGCATGTTCCCTGACGTCCCCATGCTGAACACCCCGCGGTGCTTTTCTCCATCCTACATTGCCACTCACTGCCTATCCTAATTCAGACCCTCTGATTCACACCACCCCGTGATGTTTTTCTCACTGCTACTATTGAATGTAATGTAACACACACCCATACAATGCGCACCACCTCGTGATGTTTTTCTCACTCTTACTAGTGAATGTAATGTAACACACACCCATACAATGCGCACCACCCCTTGATGTTTTTCTCAATCCTAGTAGTGAATGTAATGTAACACACACCCATACAATGCGCACCACCCCACGATGTTTTTCCGAAACCTATCGTACATTGCCACTGCATGTTCCCTGACCTCCCCATGGTGACCACCCCGCGGTGCTTTTCTCCATCCTACATTGCCACTCACTACCTATCTAAATTCAGACACTCCGATTCATACCACCCTGTGATGTTTTTCTCACTCCTACTAGTGAATGTAATGTAACACACACCCATACAGTGCGAACCACCCCGTGATGTTTTTCTCACTCCTAGTAGTGAATGTAATGTAACACACACCCATACAATGCGCACCACCCCGCAATGTTTTTCAGAAACCTATCCTACATTGCCAATTCATGTTCCCTGACCACCCCATGCTGACCACCCCGCGGTGCTTTTCTCCATCCTACATTGCCACTCACTGCCTATCCTAATTCAGACCCTCCGATTCACACCACCCCGTGATGTTTTTCTCACTTCTACTAGTGAATGTAATGTAACACACACCATACAATGCGCACCACCCCACGATGTTTTTCAGAAACCTATCCTACATTGCCACTGCATGTTCCCTGACCTCCCCATGCTGAGCACGCCGTGGTGCTTTTCTCCATCCTACATTGCCACTCACTGCCTATCCTAATTCAGACCCTCCGTTTCACACCACCCCGTGATGTTTTTCTCACTCCTACTATTGAACGTAATATAACACACAACCATACAATGTGCACCACCCCGCGATGTTTTTCAGAATCCTAACCTACATTGCCACTGCATGTTCCCAGACCTGCCATGCTGACCACCCCGCGGTGCTTTTCTCCATCCTACATTGCCACTCACTGCCTATCCTAATTCAGACCCTCCAATTCACACCACCCCGTGATGTTTTTCTCACTCCTACTAGTGAATGTAATGTAACACACACCCATACAATGCGCACCACCCCGTGATGTTTTTCTCAGTCCTACTAGTGAATGTAATGTAACACACACCCATACAATGCGCACCACCCCGCGATGTTTTTCAGAAACCTATCCTACATTGCCACTGCATATTCCGTGACCTCCCCTTGCTCACCACCCCGCGGTGCTTTTCTCCATCCTATATTGCCACTCACTGCCATTTCTAATTCAGACCCTCCGATTCACACCACCCCGTGATGTTTT
>NW_026948051.1:0-28000 GCF_034190915.1 Cavia porcellus
GGCTTTAGGAATATGCCTCTCTTTGTTTTGGCTCCCCTTGTTCAGGTGTCCATTTCTATTGTGATAAGCGCCAAGGCCCCAGGCAAGGGGGTGGCTGCCCTTCCTCTGGTGTGTCCTTGGATGATTACAGCCCAGGTGAACAGGGTTCAAATATATTGGATCCTGTGCATTTGAAGAGGAAATGAGTAAAGATTCATGAGTTAATGTGGACATGCCAGGGAATTGAGGGCCCACGATAGAGACAAAACTTCAGGCCATGGGCTGAAGGCTGAGGCTTCTGTACCTCTAGCTTCTTGAATAGTGGGCCTGCTGAGCAATTGTGTGCTCTCAAATGTAATTTGATGGGTTTGGTTTTAATTTATTTTGTTTTTTTGCTTTGGTTTTTTACATGGAAGGAACAGTACCATGGTTTGAAGAAGTTGGAGTGTCTTACCTAAGAGAAATGTGAAAAAAGGGACAATTCAGCAGCCAAGAATTTCTCAAATGCCCTTGTCGTTTTAAAAAAAGTGACATAAAGTTGAGCGCGTCATGTCCATGTCTCTTTACAAAAGATTTTACCTCCTATTTCATAGGAATTACTGTTTCTTTGAAAGGTCAACCTGCACTGAAATAAAGATAATCCCTCCTTTCCTCATTCTGCTTGAAACCACATCCTTTGTTAGTTATATTTTCTTACCCAGAAACACTTGGAGATGACTACAGCAAGAGTTTCCCATTGGTGGAATTTCCATGGAGACACATGAAGTAATACTGCACAACTTCAAGTGAAGTGCACTGTCCCTTGACAATGGCAAGTCTGGGCAAACCTCTAGTAACTGAAAACCTTAGAAAGTCTGAAAGTGAGTGAATGAAAATGGGCCTCTCCACATTTGGACAGGGCCTCTCCTGAAGCACACATTTGTGGAAAAAGAAATTATGAGAGAGGAATGAACTCCCAAAACGGAATGGAAATTTTCTTGTTTAGGCCTGGAACGCTATGGCCTGGAGCCCTGTGGTTCTAACTGGATGAGCAAAGTGTGAGCAGAGATCAAATTAAAACGCACACCATTTAGGGAACTCGATATTTAACCAGGTGTCCAGAGTAGTGGCAAACTGTTCTTGTGTCAATTTGCTCAAATCCTGTCTTCACAAGAAAGTAAATTCCAGCACGACCAGTGACTAGTGTAGGACACATTTCAAAGGACTTGTAAAAAGTCCAACACTGAATTTAGCCCAACACTGAATTTAGATGAAAAGTAGCAGAGTCTCTTTGTATTTCAAGTTTTAATAGCAGAAACTTATAACATGTAATAGCTGTTACATGAATAACTTCAGAGCTTTTGGAGAGGTCTAAATCACTATGAGTGAGGGCTTCCCTGAGTCACAAAGTTAAAAATAGTAAAAGAAACAATTTGAAAACCCAATCAACCAATAAAATACAAACACTAAGTCCAAAGGGTTTCACTGGTTTTAAAACCACTTATGGAATGCACAACTATTGAAGAGGCTTACTCTGCATTCTGCTTTACTCAGGCCCGGTACATGAGCAACTGTAAAAGCAAAATTCAAAATGTTATGTGAAGTGACCATTTCATTGTTGAAACCATGACCCAATAGACATTTTCTCTTTTGAAACTTCGTACATTATCCATATATGTTCTCAAATGGAAGGAATACACAGGATTTAGGCTGAATTTTTTTTTCAGTATTTTGTGTTCCACCAGATTTATCTGAAGATCTCCTGTCCTGCATCCACTGGCCAATGCAGAAGGCCACACATAGGAGAACCAACATGAGAAGTTCACTTCTACAGCCTGATTATATCATCATGAGAATATAATTTTCCTTTCATCATCAAAGATTTTTACATCAGATTAACCAGCTCTCTTGCTTTCCCATGTTTTTCCCTGGTTTTTGTACCTTGAAATCGGTGTGCACTCTTCTCAGCCTTGATCTCCATCTTCCCCCATATTTTCAAACATATTCATCTGGGAAACATGTAAAGATCTTATTCGGGGCTTGTTTCATTGTTTTCAATTATCTGCCCTTGAAATTCAACTTCCACCACTGTCTCTCATATCCAAAGCTATGTGCTTGCAGAGGATTTCTGCTGAGAAATTTCACAGAAAGCTCTTATACTGCAGGTGAATGATGCCAGCAAGTCTTGCCTGAATAGCTTAGGGAACAGGACTCAGCCAAATGACAGACATGACAAGGGAAAAGCGTATGTTCAAGGATAAGACATGGCAGAGATCATCTGCCAGGCCCTGGCATATTTCATATCCCATTGAAAGTACATCCATGTGTAGTTTGGCAAGCATTTCCATTCACAAATTCTGAGCAGTGAAGCCTTCAGAGAGAATATTGTGGCATACCAGGCCAAGAATATTCATCCTATTTAAATCTTGCCCTACAAGGTCCTCTGTGCCACTGAGGTCTCCATGGCAACGCCCAGCATTGTGACTCAGGTCTCCTACTGCACACTTGTATCCTAGAGCCTAAAGTCCAGCTCACAATGGTGCTCAGCCAATCACAGCCCAGTGTGGTTGCCTGGCAACCACAAGCTTGTGGATTTCTGTGAATTGTTTCAGCCCAACTCTGCAGCATTCCACATCATACAACCACAGCCATTCCAATCGTGCAATATTTGATTAGCCTCGCTATGTTGCCTCAGAATTTTTTTTTACAGTTGTAGTGATCAAGAAAATTTGACATATTTTGAGAAGTGGAGGGAAGTAATTGGAAAACATTTTGGTATGTCTGAGGTCTATGGGTTCCAAATTTGACTACCCCAGTCTTTTAAATTTTCAAACCTAGAGCCTAAAATACACCACACAGTGATGTTCAGCCAATCTCAGCCCAGTGTGGTTGCCTGGCAACCACAAGCCTGTGGATTTCTGTGAACAGTTTCAGCCCAACTCTGCAGCTTTCCACCTCATACAACCAAAGCCATTCCAATCATGCAGTATTTGATTCACCTCTCTAAGTTGCCTCAGAATTTTCTTTGAAGTTGTGGTGATCAAGCAAATTTGACATATTTTGACAAGTGGAGGGAAGTAATGGGCTCTGTCTTCAGCTCTGTTGGTGGTATATGGGGTCCAAACTTGACTAGCCCAGTCTATTCAATTTTCAAACTTAGAAAGCCAAATGTTTCAGGGGAGGAAAGAAAATGCCACAATGATTTGGGTTCTGCCGAGTTTCTAGTAGCTTGGGAAGCAAACCTGCAAACCATACATGCAGTCTCTGCTGGATTACTGCCACCATGGTAGTATCAGTTAGCACTAAATGCCAGCAACCAGAAGATGAGTCCCAAAATGAAAGTGAATCCTTGCAGTGCATGAATATTTGGAGTGCCTGCTTCAACTATCCAGCTTCCTCGGGGTTCACTTGTCTGCAATCGCTATTTCAAGGAGGTCTTCAGCCATTCCAGCACAACCCTGGACACTAAACATGAGGTACTGGCTCAATACCTAAACCAACATAATGCTAGATAGCTTATCACCAGCAGGTTTTCCCAGAATTCAAATGTAACATGGTGAAAGGGAAACCCTTAGAAAAGGGATGCAAATGCCCCTTTCCCTAAAAATCCCAGGTATTTTCTCATGGCATGGAATATTTAGACTCCACAACTCATGTAGTGAACCCAGGGACCTAGACCAAGTGTGTCTAGGTTTCTGTTGTCCTCTTTTTGGAAACAGCATCTTATGTAGTTGTTGAAAGAGGCCTTGAGATAAATTCGTAGCCCAAGATGGACTGGAACTCCCAAGGATCCATCCACCTCAGCCCCCAGATTGCTGGGATTATAGGCATGAGCCACCATGCCAAGCATGTGCATAGAGATTCTTACATAATTTGTGAAATCCCACTACTGGTCTATAGGTAGCTTCTGTGCTTCAGGCTTTAGGAATATGCCTCTCTTTGTTTTGGCTCCCCTTGTTCAGGTGTCCATTTCTATTGTGATAAGCGCCAAGGCCCCAGGCAAGGGGGTGGCTGCCCTTCCTCTGGTGTGTCCTTGGATGATTACAGCCCAGGTGAACAGGATTCAAATATATTGGATCCTGTGCATTTGAAGAGGAAATGAGTAAAGATTCATGAGTTAATGTGGACATGCCAGGGAATTGAGGGCCCACGATAGAGACAAAACTTCAGGCCATGGGCTGAAGGCTGAGGCTTCTGTACCTCTAGCTTCTTGAATAGTGGGCCTGCTGAGCAATTGTGTGCTCTCAAATGTAATTTGATGGGTTTGGTTTTAATTTATTTTGTTTTTTTGCTTTGGTTTTTTACATGGAAGGAACAGTACCATGGTTTGAAGAAGTTGGAGTGTCTTACCTAAGAGAAATGTGAAAAAAGGGACAATTCAGCAGCCAAGAATTTCTCAAATGCCCTTGTCGTTTTAAAAAAAGTGACATAAAGTTGAGCGCGTCATGTCCATGTCTCTTTACAAAAGATTTTACCTCCTATTTCATAGGAATTACTGTTTCTTTGAAAGGTCAACCTGCACTGAAATAAAGATAATCTCTCCTTTCCTCATTCTGCTTGAAACCACATCCTTTGTTAGTTATATTTTCTTACACAGCAACACTTGGAGATGACTACAGCAAGAGTTTCCCATTGGTGGAATTTCCATGGAGACACATGAAGTAATACTGCACAACTTCAAGTGAAGTGCACTGTCCCTTGACAATGGCAAGTCTGGGCAAACCTCTAGTAACTGAAAACCTTAGAAAGTCTGAAAGTGAGTGAATGAAAATGGGCCTCTCCACATTTGGACAGGGCCTCTCCTGAAGCACACATTTGTGGAAAAAGTAATTATGAGAGAGGAATGAACTCCCAAAACGGAATGGAAATTTTCTTGTTTAGGCCTGGAACGCTATGGCCTGGAGCCCTGTGGTTCTAACTGGATGAGCAAAGTGTGAGCAGAGATCAAAGTAAAACGCACACCATTTAGGGAACTCGATATTTAACCAGGCGTCCAGAGTAGTGGCAAACTGTACTTGTGTCAATTTGCTCAAATCCTGTCTTCACAAGAAAGTAAATTCCAGCACGACCAGTGACTAGTGTAGGACACATTTCAAAGGACTTGTAAAAAGTCCAACACTGAATTTAGCCGAACACTGAATTTAGATGAAAAGTAGCAGAGTCTGTTTGTATTTCAAGTTTTAATAGCAGAAACTTATAACATGTAATAGCTGTTACATGAATAACTTCAGAGCTTTTGGAGAGGTCTAAATCACTATGAGTGAGGGCTTCCCTGAGTCACAAAGTTAAAAATAGTAAAAGAAACAATTTGAAAACCCAATCAACCAATAAAATACAAACACTAAGTCCAAAGGGTTTCACTGGTTTTAAAACCACTTATGGAATGCACAACTATTGAAGAGGCTTACTCTGCATTCTGCTTTACTCAGGCCCGGTACATGAGCAACTGTAAAAGCAAAATTCAAAATGTTATGTGAAGTGACCATTTCATTGTTGAAACCATGACCCAATAGACATTTTCTCTTTTGAAACTTCGTACATTAACCATATATGTTCTCAAATGGAAGGAATACACAGGATTTAGGCTGAATTTTTTTTTCAGTATTTTGTGTTCCACCAGATTTATCTGAAGATCTCCTGTCCTGCATCCACTGGCCAATGCAGAAGGCCACACATAGGAGAAACAACATGAGAAGTTCACTTCTACAGCCTGATTATATCATCATGAGAATATAATTTTCCTTTCATCATCAAAGATTTTTACATCAGATTAACCAGCTCTCTTGCTTTCCCATGTTTTTCCCTGGTTTTTGTACCTTGAAATCGGTGTGCACTCTTCTCAGCCTTGATCTCCATCTTCCCCCATATTTCCAAACATATTCATCTGGGAAACATGTAAAGGTCTTATTCGGGGCATGTTTCATTGTTTTCAATTATCTGCCCTTGAAATTCAACTTCCACCACTGTCTCTCATATCCAAAGCTATGTGCTTGCAGAGGATTTCTGCTGAGAAATTTCACAGAAAGTTCTTATACTGCAGGTGAATGATGCTAGCAAGTCTTGCCTGAATAGCTTAGGGAACAGGACTCAGCCAAATGACAGACATGACAAGGGAAAAGTGTACGTTCAAGGATAAGACATGGCAGAGATCATCTGCCAGGCCCTGGCATATTTCATATCCCATTGAAAGTACATCCATGTGTAGTTTGGCAAGCATTTCCATTCACAAATTCTGAGCAGTGAAGCCTTCAGAGAGAATATTGTGGCATACCAGGCCAAGAATATTCATCCTATTTTAATCTTGCCCTACAAGGTCCTCTGTGCCACTGAGGTCTCCATGGCAACGCCCAGCATTGTGACTCAGGTCTCCTACTGCACACTTGTATCCTAGAGCCTAAAGTCCAGCTCACAATGGTGCTCAGCCAATCACAGCCCAGTGTGGTTGCCTGGCAACCACAAGCTTGTGGATTTCTGTGAACTGTTTCAGCCCAACTCTGCAGCTTTCCACGTCATACAACCACAGCCATTCCAATCGTGCAATATTTGATTAGCCTCGCTATGTTGCCTCAGAATTTTTTTTACAGTTGTAGTGATCAAGAAAATTTGACATATTTTGAGAAGTGGAGGGAAGTAATTGGAAAACATTTTGGTATGTCTGAGGTCTATGGGTTCCAAATTTGACTACCCCAGTCTTTTAAATTTTCAAACCTAGAGCCTAAAATACACCACACAGTGATGTTCAGCCAATCTCAGCCCAGGGTGGTTGCCTGGCAACCACAAGCCTGTGGATTTCTGTGAACAGTTTCAGCCCAACTCTGCAGCTTTCCACCTCATACAACCAAAGCCATTCCAATCATGCAGTATTTGATTCACCTCTCTAAGTTGCCTCAGAATTTTCTTTGAAGTTGTGGTGATCAAGCAAATTTGACATATTTTGACAAGTGGAGGGAAGTAATGGGCTCTGTCTTCAGCTCTGTTGGTGGTATATGGGGTCCAAACTTGACTAGCCCAGTCTATTCAATTTTCAAACTTAGAAAGCCAAATGTTTCAGGGGAGGAAAGAAAATGCCACAATGATTTGAGTTCTGCCGAGTTTCTAGTGGCTTGGGAAGCAAACCTGCAAACCATACATGCAGTCTCTGCTGGATTACTGCCACCATGGTAGTATCAGTTAGCACTAAATGCCAGCAACCAGAAGATGAGTCCCAAAATGAAAGTGAATCCTTGCAGTGCATGAACATTTGGAGTGCCTGCTTCAACTATCCAGCTTCCTCGGGGTTCACTTGTCTGCAATCGCTATTTCAAGGAGGTCTTCAGCCATTCCAGCACAACCCTGGACACTAAACATGAGGTACTGGCTCAATACCTAAACCAACGTAATGCTAGATAGCTTATCACCAGCAGGTTTTCCCAGAATTCAAATGTAACATGGTGAAAGGGAAACCCTTAGAAAAGGGATGCAAATGCCCCTTTCCCTAAAAATCCCAGGTATTTTCTCATGGCATGGAATATTTAGACTCCACAACTCATGTAGTGAACCCAGGGACCTAGACCAAGTGTGTCTAGGTTTCTGTTGTCCTCTTTTTGGAAACAGCATCTTATGTAGTTGTTGAAAGAGGCCTTGAGATAAATTCGTAGCCCAAGATGGACTGGAACTCCCAAGGATCCATCCACCTCAGCCCCCAGATTGCTGGGATTATAGGCATGAGCCACCATGCCAAGCATGTGCATAGAGATTCTTACATAATTTGTGAAATCCCACTACTGGTCTATAGGTAGCTTCTGTGCTTCAGGCTTTAGGAATATGCCTCTCTTTGTTTTGGCTCCCCTTGTTCAGGTGTCCATTTCTATTGTGATAAGCGCCAAGGCCCCAGGCAAGGGGGTGGCTGCCCTTCCTCTGGTGTGTCCTTGGATGATTACAGCCCAGGTGAACAGGGTTCAAATATATTGGATCCTGTGCATTTGAAGAGGAAATGAGTAAAGATTCATGAGTTAATGTGGACATGCCAGGGAATTGAGGGCCCACGATAGAGACAAAACTTCAGGCCATGGGCTGAAGGCTGAGGCTTCTGTACCTCTAGCTTCTTGAATAGTGGGCCTGCTGAGCAATTGTGTGCTCTCAAATGTAATTTGATGGGTTTGGTTTTAATTTATTTTGTTTTTTTGCTTTGGTTTTTTACATGGAAGGAACAGTACCATGGTTTGAAGAAGTTGGAGTGTCTTACCTAAGAGAAATGTGAAAAAAGGGACAATTCAGCAGCCAGGAATTTCTCAAATGCCCTTGTCGTTTTAAAAAAAGTGACATAAAGTTGAGCGCGTCATGTCCATGTCTCTTTACAAAAGATTTTACCTCCTATTTCATAGGAATTACTGTTTCTTTGAAAGGTCGACCTGCACTGAAATAAAGATAATCCCTCCTTTCCTCATTCTGCTTGAAACCACATCCTTTGTTAGTTATATTTTCTTACCCAGAAACACTTGGAGATGACTACAGCAAGAGTTTCCCCTTGGTGGAATTTCTACGGAGACACATGAAGTAATACTGCACAACTTCAAGTGAAGTGCACTGTCCCTTGACAATGGCAAGTCTGGGCAAACCTCTAGTAACTGAAAACCTTAGAAAGTCTGAAAGTGAGTGAATGAAAATGGGCCTCTCCACATTTGGACAGGGCCTCTCCTGAAGCACACATTTGTGGAAAAAGTAATTATGAGAGAGGAATGAACTCCCAAAACGGAATGGAAATTTTCTTGTTTAGGCCTGGAACGCTATGGCCTGGAGCCCTGTGGTTCTAACTGGATGAGCAAAGTGTGAGCAGAGATCAAAGTAAAATGCACACCATTTAGGGAACTCGATATTTAACCAGGCGTGCAGAGTAGTGGCAAACTGTACTTGTGTCAATTTTCTCAAATCCTGTCTTCACAAGAAAGTAAATTCCAGCACGACCAGTGACTAGAGGAGGACACATTTCAAAGGACTTGTAAAAAGTCCAACACTGAATTTAGCCCAACACTGAATTTTGATGTAAAGTAGCAGAGTCTGTTTGTATTTCAAGTTTTAATAGCAGAAACTTATAACATGTAATAGCTGTTACATGAATAACTTCAGAGCTTTTGGAGAGGTCTAAATCACTATGAGTGAGGGCTTCCCTGAGTCACAAAGTTAAAAATAGTAAAAGAAACAATTTGAAAAACCAATCAACCAATAAAATACAAACACTAAGTCCAAAGGGTTTCACTGGTTTTAAAACCACTTATGGAATGCACAACTATTGAAGAGGCTTACTCTGCATTCTGCTTTACTCAGGCCCGGTACATGAGCAACTGTGAAAGCAAAATTCAAAATGTTATGTGAAGTGACCATTTCATTGTTGAAACCATGACCCAATAGACATTTTCTCTTTTGAAACTTCGTACATTATCCATATATGTTCTCAAATGGAAGGAATACACAGGATTTAGGCTGAATTTTTTTTTTTCAGTATTTTGTGTTCCACCAGATTTATCTGAAGATCTCCTGTCCTGCATCCACTGGCCAATGCAGAAGGCCACACATAGGGGAACCAACATGAGAAGTTCACTTCTACAGCCTGATTATATCATCATGAGAATATAATTTTCCTTTCATCATCAAAGATTTTTACATCAGATTAACCAGCTCTCTTGCTTTCCCATGTTTTTCCCTGGTTTTTGTACCTTGAAATCGGTGTGCACTCTTCTCAGCCTTGATCTCCATCTTCCCCCATATTTCCAAACATATTCATCTGGGAAACATGTAAAGATCTTATTCGGGGCTTGTTTCATTGTTTTCAATTATCTGCCCTTGAAATTCAACTTCCACCACTGTCTCTCATATCCAAAGCTATGTGCTTGCAGAGGATTTCTGCTGAGAAATTTCACAGAAAGCTCTTATACTGCAGGTGAATGATGCCAGCAAGTCTTGCCTGAATAGCTTAGGGAACAGGACTCAGCCAAATGACAGACATGACAAGGGAAAAGCGTATGTTCAAGGATAAGACATGGCAGAGATCATCTGCCAGGCCCTGGCATATTTCATATCCCATTGAAAGTACATCCATGTGTAGTTTGGTAAGCATTTCCATCCACAAATTCTGAGCAGTGAAGCCTTCAGAGAGAATATTGTGGCATACCAGGCCAAGAATATTCATCCTATTTTAATCTTGCCCTACAAGGTCCTCTGTGCCACTGAGGTCTCCATGGCAACGCCCAGCATTGTGACTCAGGTCTCCTACTGCACACTTGTATCCTAGAGCCTAAAGTCCAGCTCACAATGGTGCTCAGCCAATCACAGCCCAGTGTGGTTGCCTGGCAACCACAAGCTTGTGGATTTCTGTGAACTGTTTCAGCCCAACTCTGCAGCTTTCCACGTCATACAACCACAGCCATTCCAATCGTGCAATATTTGATTAGCCTCGCTATGTTGCCTCAGAATTTTTTTTACAGTTGTAGTGATCAAGAAAATTTGACATATTTTGAGAAGTGGAGGGAAGTAATTGGAAAACATTTTGGTATGTCTGAGGTCTATGGGTTCCAAATTTGACTACCCCAGTCTTTTAAATTTTCAAACCTAGAGCCTAAAATACACCACACAGTGATGTTCAGCCAATCTCAGCCCAGGGTGGTTGCCTGGCAACCACAAGCCTGTGGATTTCTGTGAACAGTTTCAGCCCAACTCTGCAGCTTTCCACCTCATACAACCAAAGCCATTCCAATCATGCAGTATTTGATTCACCTCTCTAAGTTGCCTCAGAATTTTCTTTGAAGTTGTGGTGATCAAGCAAATTTGACATATTTTGACAAGTGGAGGGAAGTAATGGGCTCTGTCTTCAGCTCTGTTGGTGGTATATGGGGTCCAAACTTGACTAGCCCAGTCTATTCAATTTTCAAACTTAGAAAGCCAAATGTTTCAGGGGAGGAAAGAAAATGCCACAATGATTTGGGTTCTACCGAGTTTCTAGTGGCTTGGGAAGCAAACCTGCAAACCATACATGCAGTCTCTGCTGGATTACTGCCACCATGGTAGTATCAGTTAGCACTAAATGCCAGCAACCACAACATGAGTCCCAAAATGAAAGTGAATCCTTGCAGTGCATGAATATTTGGAGTGCCTGCTTCAACTATCCAGCTTCCTCGGGGTTCACTTGTCTGCAATCGCTATTTCAAGGAGGTCTTCAGCCATTCCAGCACAACCCTGGACACTAAACATGAGGTACTGGCTCAATACCTAAACCAACGTAATGCTAGATAGCTTATCACCAGCAGGTTTTCCCAGAATTCAAATGTAACATGGTGAAAGGGAAACCCTTAGAAAAGGGATGCAAATGCCCGTTTCCCTAAAAATCCCAGGTATTTTCTCATGGCATGGAATATTTAGACTCCACAACTCATGTAGTGAACCCAGTGACCTAGACCAAGTGTGTCTAGGTTTCTGTTGTCCTCTTTTTGGAAACAGCATCTTATGTAGTTGTTGAAAGAGGCCTTGAGATAAATTCGTAGCCCAAGATGGACTGGAACTTCTAAGGATCCATCCACCTCAGCCCCCAGATTGCTGGGATTATAGGCATGAGCCACCATGCCAAGCATGTGCATAGAGATTCTTACATAATTTGTGAAATCCCACTACTGGTCTATAGGTAGCTTCTGTGCTTCAGGCTTTAGGAATGTGCCTCTCTTTGTTTTGGCTCCCCTTGTTCAGGTGTCCATTTCTATTGTGATAAGCTCCAAGGCCCCAGGCAAGGGGGTGGCTGCCCTTCCTCTGGTGTGTCCTTGGATGATTACAGCCCAGGTGAACAGGATTCAAATATATTGGATCCTGTGCATTTGAAGAGGAAATGAGTAAAGATTCATGAGTTAATGTGGACATGCCAGGGAATTGAGGGCCCACGATAGAGACAAAACTTCAGGCCATGGGCTGAAGGCTGAGGCTTCTGTACCTCTAGCTTCTTGAATAGTGGGCCTGCTGAGCAATTGTGTGCTCTCAAATGTAATTTGATGGGTTTGGTTTTAATTTATTTTGTTTTTTTGCTTTGGTTTTTTACATGGAAGGAACAGTACCATGGTTTGAAGAAGTTGGAGTGTCTTACCTAAGAGAAATGTGAAAAAAGGGACAATTCAGCAGCCAAGAATTTCTCAAATGCCCTTGTCGTTTTAAAAAAAGTGACATAAAGTTGAGCGCGTCATGTCCATGTCTCTTTACAAAAGATTTTAGCTCCTATTTCATAGGAATTACTGTTTCTTTGAAAGGTCAACCTGCACTGAAATAAAGATAATCCCTCCTTTCCTCATTCTGCTTGAAACCACATCCTTTGTTAGTTATATTTTCTTACCCAGAAACACTTGGAGATGACTACAGCAAGAGTTTCCCCTTGGTGGAATTTCTACGGAGACACATGAAGTAATACTGCACAACTTCAAGTGAAGTGCACTGTCCCTTGACAATGGCAAGTCTGGGCAAACCTCTAGTAACTGAAAACCTTAGAAAGTCTGAAAGTGAGTGAATGAAAATGGGCCTCTCCACATTTGGACAGGGCCTCTCCTGAAGCACACATTTGTGGAAAAAGTAATTATGAGAGAGGAATGAACTCCCAAAACGGAATGGAAATTTTCTTGTTTAGGCCTGGAACGCTATGGCCTGGAGCCCTGTGGTTCTAACTGGATGAGCAAAGTGTGAGCAGAGATCAAAGTAAAATGCACACCATTTAGGGAACTCGATATTTAACCAGGCATGCAGAGTAGTGGCAAACTGTACTTGTGTCAATTTTCTCAAATCCTGTCTTCACAAGAAGGTAAATTCCAGCACGACCAGTGACTAGAGGAGGACACATTTCAAAGGACTTGTAAAAAGTCCAACACTGAATTTAGCCCAACACTGAATTTAGATGTAAAGTAGCAGAGTCTGTTTGTATTTCAAGTTTTAATAGCAGAAACTTATAACATGTAATAGCTGTTACATGAATAACTTCATAGCTTTTGGAGAGGTCTAAATCACTATGAGTGAGGGCTTCCCTGAGTCACAAAGTTAAAAATAGTAAAAGAAACAATTTGAAAAACCAATCAACCAATAAAATACAAACACTAAGTCCAAAGGGTTTCACTGGTTTTAAAACCACTTATGGAATGCACAACTATTGAAGAGGCTTACTCTGCATTCTGCTTTACTCAGGCCCAGTACATGAGCAACTGTGAAAGCAAAATTCAAAATGTTATGTGAAGTGACCATTTCATTGTTGAAACCATGACCCAATAGACATTTTCTCTTTTGAAACTTCGTACATTATCCATATATGTTCTCAAATGGAAGGAATACACAGGATTTAGGCTGAATTTTTTTTTCAGTATTTTGTGTTCCACCAGATTTATCTGAAGATCTCCTGTCCTGCATCCACTGGCCAATGCAGAAGGCCACACATAGGAGAACCAACATGAGAAGTTCACTTCTACAGCCTGATTATATCATCATGAGAATATAATTTTCCTTTCATCATCAAAGATTTTTACATCAGATCAACCAGCTCTCTTGCTTTCCCATGTTTTTCCCTGGTTTTTGTACCTTGAAATCGGTGTGCACTCTTCTCAGCCTTGATCTCCATCTTCCCCCATATTTCCAAACATATTCATCTGGGAAACATGTAAAGATCTTATTCGGGGCTTGTTTCATTGTTTTCAATTATCTGCCCTTGAAATTCAACTTCCACCACTGTCTCTCATATCCAAAGCTATGTGCTTGCAGAGGATTTCTGCTGAGAAATTTCACAGAAAGTTCTTATACTGCAGGTGAATGATGCCAGCAAGTCTTGCCTGAATAGCTTAGGGAACAGGACTCAGCCAAATGACAGACATGACAAGGGAAAAGTGTACCTTCAAGGATAAGACATGGCAGAGATCATCTGCCAGGCCCTGGCATATTTCATATCCCATTGAAAGTACATCCATGTGTAGTTTGGCAAGCATTTCCATTCACAAATTCTGAGCAGTGAAGCCTTCAGAGAGAATATTGTGGCATACCAGGCCAAGAATATTCATCCTATTTTAATCTTGCCCTACAAGGTCCTCTGTGCCACTGAGGTCTCCATGGCAACGCCCAGCATTGTGACTCAGGTCTCCTACTGCACACTTGTATCCTAGAGCCTAAAGTCCAGCTCACAATGGTGCTCAGCCAATCACAGCCCAGTGTGGTTGCCTGGCAACCACAAGCTTGTGGATTTCTGTGAACTGTTTCAGCCCAACTCTGCAGCTTTCCACGTCATACAACCACAGCCATTCCAATCGTGCAATATTTGATTAGCCTCGCTATGTTGCCTCAGAATTTTTTTTACAGTTGTAGTGATCAAGAAAATTTGACATATTTTGAGAAGTGGAGGGAAGTAATTGGAAAACATTTTGGTATGTCTGAGGTCTATGGGTTCCAAATTTGACTACCCCAGTCTTTTAAATTTTCAAACCTAGAGCCTAAAATACACCACACAGTGATGTTCAGCCAATCTCAGCCCAGGGTGGTTGCCTGGCAACCACAAGCCTGTGGATTTCTGTGAACAGTTTCAGCCCAACTCTGCAGCTTTCCACCTCATACAACCAAAGCCATTCCAATCATGCAGTATTTGATTCACCTCTCTAAGTTGCCTCAGAATTTTCTTTGAAGTTGTGGTGATCAAGCAAATTTGACATATTTTGACAAGTGGAGGGAAGTAATGGGCTCTGTCTTCAGCTCTGTTGGTGGTATATGGGGTCCAAACTTGACTAGCCCAGTCTATTCAATTTTCAAACTTAGAAAGCCAAATGTTTCAGGGGAGGAAAGAAAATGCCACAATGATTTGAGTTCTGCCGAGTTTCTAGTGGCTTGGGAAGCAAACCTGCAAACCATACATGCAGTCTCTGCTGGATTACTGCCACCATGGTAGTATCAGTTAGCACTAAATGCCAGCAACCAGAAGATGAGTCCCAAAATGAAAGTGAATCCTTGCAGTGCATGAACATTTGGAGTGCCTGCTTCAACTATCCAGCTTCCTCGGGGTTCACTTGTCTGCAATCGCTATTTCAAGGAGGTCTTCAGCCATTCCAGCACAACCCTGGACACTAAACATGAGGTACTGGCTCAATACCTAAACCAACGTAATGCTAGATAGCTTATCACCAGCAGGTTTTCCCAGAATTCAAATGTAACATGGTGAAAGGGAAACCCTTAGAAAAGGGATGCAAATGCCCCTTTCCCTAAAAATCCCAGGTATTTTCTCATGGCATGGAATATTTAGACTCCACAACTCATGTAGTGAACCCAGGGACCTAGACCAAGTGTGTCTAGGTTTCTGTTGTCCTCTTTTTGGAAACAGCATCTTATGTAGTTGTTGAAAGAGGCCTTGAGATAAATTCGTAGCCCAAGATGGACTGGAACTCCCAAGGATCCATCCAACTCAGCCCCCAGATTGCTGGGATTATAGGCATGAGCCACCATGCCAAGCATGTGCATAGAGATTCTTACATAATTTGTGAAATCCCACTACTGGTCTATAGGTAGCTTCTGTGCTTCAGGCTTTAGGAATATGCCTCTCTTTGTTTTGGCTCCCCTTGTTCAGGTGTCCATTTCTATTGTGATAAGCGCCAAGGCCCCAGGCAAGGGGGTGGCTGCCCTTCCTCTGGTGTGTCCTTGGATGATTACAGCCCAGGTGAACAGGGTTCAAATATATTGGATCCTGTGCATTTGAAGAGGAAATGAGTAAAGATTCATGAGTTAATGTGGACATGCCAGGGAATTGAGGGCCCACGATAGAGACAAAACTTCAGGCCATGGGCTGAAGGCTGAGGCTTCTGTACCTCTAGCTTCTTGAATAGTGGGCCTGCTGAGCAATTGTGTGCTCTCAAATGTAATTTGATGGGTTTGGTTTTAATTTATTTTGTTTTTTTGCTTTGGTTTTTTACATGGAAGGAACAGTACCATGGTTTGAAGAAGTTGGAGTGTCTTACCTAAGAGAAATGTGAAAAAAGGGACAATTCAGCAGCCAGGAATTTCTCAAATGCCCTTGTCGTTTTAAAAAAAGTGACATAAAGTTGAGCGCGTCATGTCCATGTCTCTTTACAAAAGATTTTACCTCCTATTTCATAGGAATTACTGTTTCTTTGAAAGGTCGACCTGCACTGAAATAAAGATAATCCCTCCTTTCCTCATTCTGCTTGAAACCACATCCTTTGTTAGTTATATTTTCTTACCCAGAAACACTTGGAGATGACTACAGCAAGAGTTTCCCCTTGGTGGAATTTCTACGGAGACACATGAAGTAATACTGCACAACTTCAAGTGAAGTGCACTGTCCCTTGACAATGGCATGTCTGGGCAAACCTCTAGTAACTGAAAACCTTAGAAAGTCTGAAAGTGAGTGAATGAAAATGGGCCTCTCCACATTTGGACAGGGCCTCTCCTGAAGCACACATTTGTGGAAAAAGTAATTATGAGAGAGGAATGAACTCCCAAAACGGAATGGAAATTTTCTTGTTTAGGCCTGGAACGCTATGGCCTGGAGCCCTGTGGTTCTAACTGGATGAGCAAAGTGTGAGCAGAGATCAAAGTAAAACGCACACCATTTAGGGAACTCGATATTTAACCAGGCGTGCAGAGTAGTGGCAAACTGTACTTGTGTCAATTTGCTCAAATCCTGTCTTCACAAGAAGGTAAATTCCAGCACGACCAGTGACTAGAGGAGGACACATTTCAAAGGACTTGTAAAAAGTCCAACACTGAATTTAGCCCAACACTGAATTTAGATGTAAAGTAGCAGAGTCTGTTTGTATTTCAAGTTTTAATAGCAGAAACTTATAACATGTAATAGCTGTTACATGAATAACTTCAGAGCTTTTGGAGAGGTCTAAATCACTATGAGTGAGGGCTTCCCTGAGTCACAAAGTTAAAAATAGTAAAAGAAACAATTTGAAAAACCAATCAACCAATAAAATACAAACACTAAGTCCAAAGGGTTTCACTGGTTTTAAAACCACTTATGGAATGCACAACTATTGAAGAGGCTTACTCTGCATTCTGCTTTACTCAGGCCCGGTACATGAGCAACTGTGAAAGCAAAATTCAAAATGTTATGTGAAGTGACCATTTCATTGTTGAAACCATGACCCAATAGACATTTTCTCTTTTGAAACTTCGTACATTATCCATATATGTTCTCAAATGGAAGGAATACACAGGATTTAGGCTGAATTTTTTTTTCAGTATTTTGTGTTCCACCAGATTTATCTGAAGATCTCCTGTCCTGCATCCACTGGCCAATGCAGAAGGCCACACATAGGGGAACCAACATGAGAAGTTCACTTCTACAGCCTGATTATATCATCATGAGAATATAATTTTCCTTTCATCATCAAAGATTTTTACATCAGATTAACCAGCTCTCTTGCTTTCCCATGTTTTTCCCTGGTTTTTGTACCTTGAAATCGGTGTGCACTCTTCTCAGCCTTGATCTCCATCTTCCCCCATATTTCCAAACATATTCATCTGGGAAACATGTAAAGATCTTATTCGGGGCTTGTTTCATTGTTTTCAATTATCTGCCCTTGAAATTCAACTTCCACCACTGTCTCTCATATCCAAAGCTATGTGCTTGCAGAGGATTTCTGCTGAGAAATTTCACAGAAAGCTCTTATACTGCAGGTGAATGATGCCAGCAAGTCTTGCCTGAATAGCTTAGGGAACAGGACTCAGCCAAATGACAGACATGACAAGGGAAAAGCGTATGTTCAAGGATAAGACATGGCAGAGATCATCTGCCAGGCCCTGGCATATTTCATATCCCATTGAAAGTACATCCATGTGTAGTTTGGTAAGCATTTCCATCCACAAATTCTGAGCAGTGAAGCCTTCAGAGAGAATATTGTGGCATACCAGGCCAAGAATATTCATCCTATTTTAATCTTGCCCTACAAGGTCCTCTGTGCCACTGAGGTCTCCATGGCAACGCCCAGCATTGTGACTCAGGTCTCCTACTGCACACTTGTATCCTAGAGCCTAAAGTCCAGCTCACAATGGTGCTCAGCCAATCACAGCCCAGTGTGGTTGCCTGGCAACCACAAGCTTGTGGATTTCTGTGAACTGTTTCAGCCCAACTCTGCAGCTTTCCACGTCATACAACCACAGCCATTCCAATCGTGCAATATTTGATTAGCCTTGCTATGTTGCCTCAGAATTTTTTTTACAGTTGTAGTGATCAAGAAAATTTGACATATTTTGAGAAGTGGAGGGAAGTAATTGGAAAACATTTTGGTATGTCTGAGGTCTATGGGTTCCAAATTTGACTACCCCAGTCTTTTAAATTTTCAAACCTAGAGCCTAAAATACACCACACAGTGATGTTCAGCCAATCTCAGCCCAGGGTGGTTGCCTGGCAACCACAAGCCTGTGGATTTCTGTGAAGAGTTTCAGCCCAACTCTGCAGCTTTCCACCTCATACAACCAAAGCCATTCCAATCATGCAGTATTTGATTCACCTCTCTAAGTTGCCTCAGAATTTTCTTTGAAGTTGTGGTGATCAAGCAAATTTGACATATTTTGACAAGTGGAGGGAAGTAATGGGCTCTGTCTTCAGCTCTGTTGGTGGTATATGGGGTCCAAACTTGACTAGCCCAGTCTATTCAATTTTCAAACTTAGAAAGCCAAATGTTTCAGGGGAGGAAAGAAAATGCCACAATGATTTGGGTTCTACCGAGTTTCTAGTGGCTTGGGAAGCAAACCTGCAAACCATACATGCAGTCTCTGCTGGATTACTGCCACCATGGTAGTATCAGTTAGCACTAAATGCCAGCAACCACAAGATGAGTCCCAAAATGAAAGTGAATCCTTGCAGTGCATGAATATTTGGACTGCCTGCTTCAACTATCCAGCTTCCTCGGGGTTCACTTGTCTGCAATCGCTATTTCAAGGAGGTCTTCAGCCATTCCAGCACAACCCTGGACACTAAACATGAGGTACTGGCTCAATACCTAAACCAACGTAATGCTAGATAGCTTATCACCAGCAGGTTTTCCCAGAATTCAAATGTAACATGGTGAAAGGGAAACCCTTAGAAAAGGGATGCAAATGCCCCTTTCCCTAAAAATCCCAGGTATTTTCTCATGGCATGGAATATTTAGACTCCACAACTCATGTAGTGAACCCAGTGACCTAGACCAAGTGTGTCTAGGTTTCTGTTGTCCTCTTTTTGGAAACAGCATCTTATGTAGTTGTTGAAAGAGGCCTTGAGATAAATTCGTAGCCCAAGATGGACTGGAACTTCTAAGGATCCATCCACCTCAGCCCCCAGATTGCTGGGATTATAGGCATGAGCCACCATGCCAAGCATGTGCATAGAGATTCTTACATAATTTGTGAAATCCCACTACTGGTCTATAGGTAGCTTCTGTGCTTCAGGCTTTAGGAATATGCCTCTCTTTGTTTTGGCTCCCCTTGTTCAGGTGTCAATTTCTATTGTGATAAGCTCCAAGGCCCCAGGCAAGGGGGTGTCTGCCCTTCCTCTGGTGTGTCCTTGGATGATTACAGCCTAGGTGAACAGGGTTCAAATATATTGGATCCTGTGCATTTGAAGAGGAAATGAGTAAAGATTATGAGTTAATGTGGACATGCCAGGGAATTGAGGGCCCACGATAGAGACAAAACTTCAGGCCATGGGCTGAAGGCTGAGGCTTCTGTACCTCTACCTTCTTGAATAGTGGGCCTGCTGAGCAATTGTGTGCTCTCAAATGTAATTTGATGGGTTTGGTTTTAATTTATTTTGTTTTTTTGCTTTGGTTTTTTACATGGAAGGAACAGTACCATGGTTTGAAGAAGTTGGAGTGTCTTACCTAAGAGAAATTTGAAAAAAGGGACAATTCAGCAGCCAAGAATTTCTCAAATGCCCTTGTCCTTTTAAAAAAAGTGACATAAAGTTGAGCGCGTCATGTCCATGTCTCTTTACAAAAGATTTTAGCTCCTATTTCATAGGAATTACTGTTTCTTTGAAAGGTCAACCTGCACTGAAATAAAGATAATCCCTCCTTTCCTCATTCTGCTTGAAACCACATCCTTTGTTAGTTATATTTTCTTACCCAGAAACACTTGGAGATGACTACAGCAAGAGTTTCCCCTTGGTGGAATTTCTACGGAGACACATGAAGTAATACTGCACAACTTCAAGTGAAGTGCACTGTCCCTTGACAATGGCATGTCTGGGCAAACCTCTAGTAACTGAAAACCTTAGAAAGTCTGAAAGTGAGTGAATGAAAATGGGCCTCTCCACATTTGGACAGGGCCTCTCCTGAAGCACACATTTGTGGAAAAAGTAATTATGAGAGAGGAATGAACTCCCAAAACGGAATGGAAATTTTCTTGTTTAGGCCTGGAACGCTATGGCCTGGAGCCCTGTGGTTCTAACTGGATGAGCAAAGTGTGAGCAGAGATCAAAGTAAAACGCACACCATTTAGGGAACTCGATATTTAACCAGGCGTGCAGAGTAGTGGCAAACTGTACTTGTGTCAATTTTCTCAAATCCTGTCTTCACAAGAAGGTAAATTCCAGCACGACCAGTGACTAGAGGAGGACACATTTCAAAGGACTTGTAAAAAGTCCAACACTGAATTTAGCCCAACACTGAATTTAGATGTAAAGTAGCAGAGTCTGTTTGTATTTCAAGTTTTAATAGCAGAAACTTATAACATGTAATAGCTGTTACATGAATAACTTCAGAGCTTTTGGAGAGGTCTAAATCACTATGAGTGAGGGCTTCCCTGAGTCACAAAGTTAAAAATAGTAAAAGAAACAATTTGAAAAACCAATCAACCAATAAAATACAAACACTAAGTCCAAAGGGTTTCACTGGTTTTAAAACCACTTATGGAATGCACAACTATTGAAGAGGCTTACTCTGCATTCTGCTTTACTCAGGCCCGGTACATGAGCAACTGTGAAAGCAAAATTCAAAATGTTATGTGAAGTGACCATTTCATTGTTGAAACCATGACCCAATAGACATTTTCTCTTTTGAAACTTCGTACATTATCCATATATGTTCTCAAATGGAAGGAATACACAGGATTTAGGCTGAATATTTTTTTTTCAGTATTTTGTGTTCCACCAGATTTATCTGAAGATCTCCTGTCCTGCATCCACTGGCCAATGCAGAAGGCCACACATAGGAGAACCAACATGAGAAGTTCACTTCTACAGCCTGATTATATCATCATGAGAATATAATTTTCCTTTCATCATCAAAGATTTTTACATCAGATCAACCAGCTCTCTTGCTTTCCCATGTTTTTCCCTGGTTTTTGTACCTTGAAATCGGTGTGCACTCTTCTCAGCCTTGATCTCCATCTTCCCCCATATTTCCAAACATATTCATCTGGGAAACATGTAAAGATCTTATTCGGGGCTTGTTTCATTGTTTTCAATTATCTGCCCTTGAAATTCAACTTCCACCACTGTCTCTCATATCCAAAGCTATGTGCTTGCAGAGGATTTCTGCTGAGAAATTTCACAGAAAGCTCTTATACTGCAGGTGAATGATGCCAGCAAGTCTTGCCTGAATAGCTTAGGGAACAGGACTCAGCCAAATGACAGACATGACAAGGTAAAAGCGTATGTTCAAGGATACGACATGGCAGAGATCATCTGCCAGGCCCTGGCATATTTCATATCCCATTGAAAGTACATCCATGTGTAGTTTGGCAAGCATTTCCATTCACAAATTCTGAGCAGTGAAGCCTTCAGAGAGAATATTGTGGCATACCAGGCCAAGAATATTCATCCTATTTTAATCTTGCCCTACAAGGTCCTCTGTGCCACTGAGGTCTCCATGGCAACGCCCAGCATTGTGACTCAGGTCTCCTACTGCACACTTGTATCCTAGAGCCTAAAGTCCAGCTCACAATGGTGCTCAGCCAATCACAGCCCAGTGTGGTTGCCTGGCAACCACAAGCTTGTGGATTTCTGTGAACTGTTTCAGCCCAACTCTGCAGCTTTCCACGTCATACAACCACAGCCATTCCAATCGTGCAATATTTGATTAGCCTCGCTATGTTGCCTCAGAATTTTTTTTACAGTTGTAGTGATCAAGAAAATTTGACATATTTTGAGAAGTGGAGGGAAGTAATTGGAAAACATTTTGGTATGTCTGAGGTCTATGGGTTCCAAATTTGACTACCCCAGTCTTTTAAATTTTCAAACCTAGAGCCTAAAATACACCACACAGTGATGTTCAGCCAATCTCAGCCCAGGGTGGTTGCCTGGCAACCACAAGCCTGTGGATTTCTGTGAACAGTTTCAGCCCAACTCTGCAGCTTTCCACCTCATACAACCAAAGCCATTCCAATCATGCAGTATTTGATTCACCTCTCTAAGTTGCCTCAGAATTTTCTTTGAAGTTGTGGTGATCAAGCAAATTTGACATATTTTGACAAGTGGAGGGAAGTAATGGGCTCTGTCTTCAGCTCTGTTGGTGGTATATGGGGTCCAAACTTGACTAGCCCAGTCTATTCAATTTTCAACTTAGAAAGCCAAATGTTTCAGGGGAGGAAAGAAAATGCCACAATGATTTGAGTTCTGCCGAGTTTCTAGTGGCTTGGGAAGCAAACCTGCAAACCATACATGCAGTCTCTGCTGGATTACTGCCACCATGGTAGTATCAGTTAGCACTAAATGCCAGCAACCAGAAGATGAGTCCCAAAATGAAAGTGAATCCTTGCAGTGCATGAATATTTGGAGTGCCTGCTTCAACTATCCAGCTTCCTCGGGGTTCACTTGTCTGCAATCGCTATTTCAAGGAGGTCTTCAGCCATTCCAGCACAACCCTGGACACTAAACATGAGGTACTGGCTCAATACCTAAACCAACGTAATGCTAGATAGCTTATCACCAGCAGGTTTTCCCAGAATTCAAATGTAACATGGTGAAAGGGAAACCCTTAGAAAAGGGATGCAAATGCCCCTTTCCCTAAAAATCCCAGGTATTTTCTCATGACATGGAATATTTAGACTCCACAACTCATGTAGTGAACCCAGGGACCTAGACCAAGTGTGTCTAGGTTTCTGTTGTCCTCTTTTTGGAAACAGCATCTTATGTAGTTGTTGAAAGAGGCCTTGAGATAAATTCGTAGCCCAAGATGGACTGGAACTCCCAAGGATCCATCCACCTCAGCCCCCAGATTGCTGGGATTATAGGCATGAGCCACCATGCCAAGCATGTGCACAGAGATTCTTACATAATTTGTGAAATCCCACTACTGGTCTATAGGTAGCTTCTGTGCTTCAGGCTTTAGGAATATGCCTCTCTTTGTTTTGGCTCCCCTTGTTCAGGTGTCCATTTCTATTGTGATAAGCGCCAAGGCCCCAGGCAAGGGGGTGGCTGCCCTTCCTCTGGTGTGTCCTTGGATGATTACAGCCCAGGTGAACAGGGTTCAAATATATTGGATCCTGTGCATTTGAAGAGGAAATGAGTAAAGATTCATGAGTTAATGTGGACATGCCAGGGAATGGAGGGCCCATGATAGAGACAAAACTTCAGGCCATGGGCTGAAGGCTGAGGCTTCTGTACCTCTAGCTTCTTGAATAGTGGGCCTGCTGAGCAATTGTGTGCTCTCAAATGTAATTTGATGGGTTTGGTTTTAATTTATTTTGTTTTTTTGCTTTGGATTTTTACATGGAAGGAACAGTACCATGGTTTGAAGAAGTTGGAGTGTCTTACCTAAGAGAAATGTGAAAAAAGGGACAATTCAGCAGCCAAGAATTTCTCAAATGCCCTTGTCGTTTTAAAAAAAGTGACATAAAGTTGAGCGCGTCATGTCCATGTCTCTTTACAAAAGATTTTACCTCCTATTTCATAGGAATTACTGTTTCTTTGAAAGGTCAACCTGCACTGAAATAAAGATAATCCCTCCTTTCCTCATTCTGCTTGAAACCACATCCTTTGTTAGTTATATTTTCTTACCCAGAAACACTTGGAGATGACTACAGCAAGAGTTTCCCCTTGGTGGAATTTCTACGGAGACACATGAAGTAATACTGCACAACTTCAAGTGAAGTGCACTGTCCCTTGACAATGGCAAGTCTGGGCAAACCTCTAGTAACTGAAAACCTTAGAAAGTCTGAAAGTGAGTGAATGAAAATGGGCCTCTCCACATTTGGACAGGGCCTCTCCTGAAGCACACATTTGTGGAAAAAGTAATTATGAGAGAGGAATGAACTCCCAAAACGGAATGGAAATTTTCTTGTTTAGGCCTGGAACGTTATGGCCTGGAGCCCTGTGGTTCTAACTGGATGAGCAAAGTGTGAGCAGAGATCAAAGTAAAATGCACACCATTTAGGGAACTCGATATTTAACCAGGCGTGCAGAGTAGTGGCAAACTGTACTTGTGTCAATTTTCTCAAATCCTGTCTTCACAAGAAGGTAAATTCCAGCACGACCAGTGACTAGAGGAGGACACATTTCAAAGGACTTGTAAAAAGTCCAACACTGAATTTAGCCCAACACTGAATTTAGATGTAAAGTAGCAGAGTCTGTTTGTATTTCAAGTTTTAATAGCAGAAACTTATAACATGTAATAGCTGTTACATGAATAACTTCATAGCTTTTGGAGAGGTCTAAATCACTATGAGTGAGGGCTTCCCTGAGTCACAAAGTTAAAAATAGTAAAAGAAACAATTTGAAAACCCAATCAACCAATAAAATACAAACACTAAGTCCAAAGGGTTTCACTGGTTTTAAAACCACTTATGGAATGCACAACTATTGAAGAGGCTTACTCTGCATTCTGCTTTACTCAGGCCCGGTACATGAGCAACTGTAAAAGCAAAATTCAAAATGTTATGTGAAGTGACCATTTCATTGTTGAAACCATGACCCAATAGACATTTTCTCTTTTGAAACTTCGTACATTATCCATATATGTTCTCAAATGGAAGGAATACACAGGATTTAGGCTGAATTTTTTTTTTTCAGTATTTTGTGTTCCACCAGATTTATCTGAAGATCTCCTGTCCTGCATCCACTGGCCAATGCAGAAGGCCACACATAGGGGAACCAACATGAGAAGTTCACTTCTACAGCCTGATTATATCATCATGAGAATATAATTTTCCTTTCATCATCAAAGATTTTTACATCAGATTAACCAGCTCTCTTGCTTTCCCATGTTTTTCCCTGGTTTTTGTACCTTGAAATGGGTGTGCACTCTTCTCAGCCTTGATCTCCATCTTCCCCCATATTTCCAAACATATTCATCTGGGAAAAATGTAAAGATCTTATTCGGGGCTTGTTTCATTGTTTTCAATTATCTGCCCTTGAAATTCAACTTCCACCACTGTCTCTCATATCCAAAGCTATGTGCTTGCAGAGGATTTCTGCTGAGAAATTTCACAGAAAGCTCTTATACTGCAGGTGAATGATGCCAGCAAGTCTTGCCTGAATAGCTTAGGGAACAGGACTCAGCCAAATGACAGACATGACAAGGGAAAAGCGTATGTTCAAGGATAAGACATGGCAGAGATCATCTGCCAGGCCCTGGCATATTTCATATCCCATTGAAAGTACATCCATGTGTAGTTTGGCAAGCATTTCCATTCACAAATTCTGAGCAGTGAAGCCTTCAGAGAGAATATTGTGGCATACCAGGCCAAGAATATTCATCTTAATTTAATCTTGCCCTACAAGGTCCTCTGTGCCACTGAGGTCTCCATGGCAACGCCCAGCATTGTGACTCAGGTCTCCTACTGCACACTTGTATCCTAGAGCCTAAAGTCCAGCTCACAATGGTGCTCAGCCAATCACAGCCCAGTGTGGTTGCCTGGCAACCACAAGCTTGTGGATTTCTGTGAACTGTTTCAGCCCAACTCTGCAGCTTTCCACGTCATACAACCACAGCCATTCCAATCGTGCAATATTTGATTAGCCTCGCTATGTTGCCTCAGAATTTTTTTTACAGTTGTAGTGATCAAGAAAATTTGACATATTTTGAGAAGTGGAGGGAAGTAATTGGAAAACATTTTGGTATGTCTGAGGTCTATGGGTTCCAAATTTGACTACCCCAGTCTTTTAAATTTTCAAACCTAGAGCCTAAAATACACCACACAGTGATGTTCAGCCAATCTCAGCCCAGGGTGGTTGCCTGGCAACCACAAGCCTGTGGATTTCTGTGAACAGTTTCAGCCCAACTCTGCAGCTTTCCACCTCATACAACCAAAGCCATTCCAATCATGCAGTATTTGATTCACCTCTCTAAGTTGCCTCAGAATTTTCTTTGAAGTTGTGGTGATCAAGCAAATTTGACATATTTTGACAAGTGGAGGGAAGTAATGGGCTCTGTCTTCAGCTCTGTTGGTGGTATATGGGGTCCAAACTTGACTAGCCCAGTCTATTCAATTTTCAAACTTAGAAAGCCAAATGTTTCAGGGGAGGAAAGAAAATGCCACAATGATTTGGGTTTTGCCGAGTTTCTAGTGGCTTGGGAAGCAAACCTGCAAACCATACATGCAGTCTCTGCTGGATTACTGCCACCATGGTAGTATCAGTTAGCACTAAATGCCAGCAACCAGAAGATGAGTCCCAAAATGAAAGTGAATCCTTGCAGTGCATGAATATTTGGAGTGCCTGCTTCAACTATCCAGCTTCCTCGGGGTTCACTTGTCTGCAATCGCTATTTCAAGGAGGTCTTCAGCCATTCCAGCACAACCCTGGACACTAAACATGAGGTACTGGCTCAATACCTAAACCGACGTAATGCTAGATAGCTTATCACCAGCAGGTTTTCCCAGAATTCAAATCTAACATGGTGAAAGGGAAACCCTTAGAAAAGGGATGCAAATGCCCCTTTCCCTAAAAATCCCAGGTATTTTCTCATGGCATGGAATATTTAGACTCCACAACTCATGTAGTGAACCCAGGGACCTAGACCAAGTGTGTCTAGGTTTCTGTTGTCCTCTTTTTGGAAACAGCATCTTATGTAGTTGTTGAAAGAGGCCTTGAGATAAATTCGTAGCCCAAGATGGACTGGAACTCCCAAGGATCCATCCAACTCAGCCCCCAGATTGCTGGGATTATAGGCATGAGCCACCATGCCAAGCATGTGCACAGAGATTCTTACATAATTTGTAAAATCCCACTACTGGTCTATAGGTAGCTTCTGTGCTTCAGGCTTTAGGAATATGCCTCTCTTTGTTTTGGCTCCCCTTGTTCAGGTGTCCATTTCTATTGTGATAAGCTCCAAGGCCCCAGGCAAGGGGGTGGCTGCCCTTCCTCTGGTGTGTCCTTGGATGATTACAGCCCAGGTGAACAGGGTTCAAATATATTGGATCCTGTGCATTTGAAGAGGAAATGAGTAAAGATTCATGAGTTAATGTGGACATGCCAGGGAATCGAGGGCCCATGATAGAGACAAAACTTCAGGCCATGGGCTGAAGGCTGAGGCTTCTGTACCTCTAGCTTCTTGAATAGTGGGCCTGCTGAGCAATTGTGTGCTCTCAAATGTAATTTGATGTGTTTGGTTTTAATTTATTTTGTTTTTTTGCTTTGGTTTTTTACATGGAAGGAACAGTACCATGGTTTGAAGAAGTTGGAGTGTCTTACCTAAGAGAAATGTGAAAAAAGGGACAATTCAGCAGCCAAGAATTTCTCAAATGCCCTTGTCGTTTTAAAAAAAGTGACATAAAGTTGAGCGCGTCATGTCCATGTCTCTTTACAAAAGATTTTAGCTCCTATTTCATAGGAATTACTGTTTCTTTGAAAGGTCAACCTGCACTGAAATAAAGATAATCCCTCCTTTCCTCATTCTGCTTGAAACCACATCCTTTGTTAGTTATATTTTCTTACCCAGAAACACTTGGAGATGACTACAGCAAGAGTTTCCCCTTGGTGGAATTTCTACGGAGACACATGAAGTAATACTGCACAACTTCAAGTGAAGTGCACTGTCCCTTGACAATGGCAAGTCTGGGCAAACCTCTAGTAACTGAAAACCTTAGAAAGTCTGAAAGTGAGTGAATGAAAATGGGCCTCTCCACATTTGGACAG
>NW_026948052.1:0-26709 GCF_034190915.1 Cavia porcellus
TTCCACCACTGTCTCTCATATCCAAAGCTATGTGCTTGCAGAGGATTTCTGCTGAGAAATTTCACAGAAAGCTCTTGTACTGCAGGTGAATGATTCCAGCAAGTCTTGACTGAATAGCTTAGGGAACAGGACTCAGCCAAATGACAGACATGACAAGGGAAAGCATATGCTCAAGGATAGGACATGTCAGAGAACATCTGCCAGGCCCTGGCATATTTCATATCCCATTGAAAGTACATCCATGTGTAGATTGGCAAGCACTTCCATAACCAAATTGTGAGCAGTGAAGCCTTCAGTGAGAATCTTGTGGCATAGAATATTCATCCTATTTAAATCTTGCCCTCCCAGGTCCTCGGTGCCAGTGAGGTCTCCATGGCAACGCCCAGCATTGTGACTCAGGTCTCCTACTGCACACTTGTATCCTAGAGCCTAAAGTCCAGCTCACAATGGTGCTCAGCCAATCACAGCCCAGTGTGGTTGCCCTGCAACCACAAGCTTGTGGCTTTCTGTGAACTGTTTCAGCCCAACTCTGCAGCTTTCCACCTCATACTACCACAGACATTCCAATCATGCAGTATTTGATTAGCCTCTCTATGTTGCCTCAGAATTTTTTTTACAGTTGTAGTGATCAAGAAAATTTGACATATTTTGAGAAGTGGAGGGAAGTAATTCAAAGACCTTTTGGTCTCTCTGTGGTCGATGTGTTCCAAACTTGACTACCCCAGTCTTTTAAATTTTCAAACCTAGAGCCTAAAATCCAACTCACAGTGATGTTCAGCCAATCTCAGCCCAGTGTGGTTGCCTGGCAACCACAAGCCTGTGGATTTCTGTGAACAGTTTCAGCCCAACTCTGCAGCTTTCCACCTCATACAAACACAGTCATTCCAATCAGGCAGTATTTGATTCACCTCTCTAAGTTGCCTCAGAATTTTCTTTGAAGTTGTGGTGACCAAGCAAATTTGACATATTTTGACAAGTGGAGGCAAGTAATTGGCTCTGTCTTTAGCTCTGTTGGTGGTACATGTGGTCCAAATCTGACTAGCCCAGTCTATTCAATTTTCAAACTTGGAAAAGCAAATGTTTCAGGGGAGGAAAGAAAATGCCACAATGATTTGTGTTCTGCCAAGTTTCTGGTGGCTTGGGAAGCAAACCTGCAAACCATACATGCAGTCTCTGCTGGATTACTGCCACCATGGTAGTATCAGTTAGCACTAAAAGCCAGCAACCAGAAGATGAGTCCCAAAATGAAAGTGAATCCTTGCAGTGCATGAATATTTGGAGTGCCTGCTTCAACTATCCAGCTTCCTTGGGGTTAACTTGTCTGCAATAGCTATTTCAAGGAGGTCTGTAGCCATTCCAGCATATCCCTGAACATTAAACATGAGGTACTAGCTCAATACCTAAACCAACATAATGCTAGATAGCTTGTCACCAGCAGGTTTTCCCAGAATTCAAATGTAACATGGTGAAAGGGAAACCCTTAGAAAAGGGATGCAAATGCCCCTTTCACTAAAAATCACAGGTATTTTCTCATGGCATGGAATATTTAGAATACACATCACGTAGTGAACCCAGGGACCTAGACCAAATGTGTCTAGTTTTCTGTTGTCCTCTTTTTGGAAACAGCATCTTATGTAGTTGTTGAAAGAGGCCTTGAGAAAAATTCATAGCCCACGATGGACGGGAAATCCCAAGGACCCATCCACCTCAGCCCCCAGATGGCTGGGATTATAGGCATGAGCCACCATGCCAAGCATGTGCACAGAGATTCTTACATAATTTGTGAAATCCCACTACTTGTCTATAGGTAGCTTCTGTGTTTCAGACTTTCGGAATATTCCTCTCTTTGTTTTGGCTCCCCTTGTTCAGGTTTCCATTTCTATTGTGATAAGCTCCAAGGCCCCAGGCAAGGGGGTGGCTGCCCTTCCTCTGGTGTGTCCTTGGATGATTACAGCCCAGGTGAACAGGGTTCAAATATATTGGATCCTGTGCATTTGAAGAGGAAATGAGTAAAGATTCATGAGTTAATGTGGACATGCCAGGGAATTGAGGGGCCACGATAGAGACAAAACTTCAGGCCATGGGCTGATGGCTGAGGCTTATGTACCTCTAGCTTCTTGAATAGTGGGCCTGCTGAGCAATTGTGTGCTCTCAAATGTAATTTGATGGGTTTTGTTTTAATTTATTTTGTTTTTTTGCTTTGGTTTTTTACATGGAAGGAACAGTACCATGGTTTGAAGAAACTGGAGTGTCTTACCTAAAAGAAATTTGAAAAAAGGGACAATTCAGCTGCCAAGAATTTCTCAAATGCCCTTGGCTTTTTAAAAAAGGTGACATAAAGTTGAGCATGTCATATCCAGGTCTCTTTACCAAAGGTTTTACCTCCTATTTCATAGGAATTACTTTTACTTTGAAAGGTCAACCTGCACTGAAATAAAGATTATCCCTCCATTCCTCATTCTGCTTGAAACCACATCCATTGTTAGTTATATTGTCTTACTCAGAAACACTTGGAGATGACTACAGCAAGAGTTTCCCATTGGTGGAATTTCCACGGAGACACATGAAGTAATACTGCACAACTTCAAGTGAAGTGCACTGTCCCTTGACAATGGCAAGTCCGGGCAAACCTCTAGTAACTGAGAATCTTAGAATGTCTGAAAGTGAGTGAATGAAAATGGGCCTCTCCACATTTAGACCGGGCCTCTCCTGAAGCACACATTTGTGGAAAAAGTAATTATGAGAGCCAAATGAACTACCAAAACGGAATGGAAATTTTCTTCTTTAGGCCTAGAACGCTATGGCCTGGAGCCCTGTGGTTCTAATTGGATGAGCAAAGTGTGAGCAGAGATCAAAGTAAAACACACACCATTTAGGCAACTCGATATTTAACCAGGTGTCGAGAGCAGTGGCAAACTGTACTTGTGTCAATTTGCTCAAATCCTGTCTTCACAAGAAAGTACATTCCAGCACGATCAGTGACTCGAGGAGGACACGTTTCAAAGGACTTGTAAAAAAAAGTCCAACACTGAATTTAGTGCAACACTGAATTTAGATGAAAAGTAGCAGAGTCTGTTAGTCTTTCAAAGTTTAATAGGAGAAACTTATAACATGTAATAGCTGTTACATGAATAACTTCAGAGCTTTTGGAGAGTTCTAAATCACTATGAGTGAGGGCTTCCCTGAATCCCAAAGTTAAAAATAGTAAAACAAACAATTTGAAAAACCAATCAACCAATTAAATACAAACACTAGGTCCAAAGGGTTTCACTGGTTTTAAAACCACTTATGGAATGCACAACTATTGATGAGGCTTACTCTGCATTCTGCTTTACTCAGGCCCGGTACATGAGCAACTGTGAAAGCAAAGTTCAAAATGTTTTGTGAAGTGACCATTTCATTGGTGAAATCATGACCCAATAGACATTTTCTCTTTTGAAACTCCGGACATTATCCATACATGTTCTCAAAGGGAAGGAATACACAGGATTTAGATTGATATTTTTTTCAGTATTTTGTGTTCCACCAGATTTATTTGAAGATCTCCTGTCCTGCAACCACTGGCCAATGCAGAAGGCCACACATAGGACAAGCAACATGAGAACTTCACTGCTACAGCCTGATTAAATCACCATGAGAATATAATTTTCCTTTCATCATCACAGATGTTTACATCCAATTAACCAGCTCTCTTGCTTTCCCAATTTTTTCCCTGGTTTTTGTACCTTGAAAAGCGTGTTAACTCTTCTCAGTCTTGATCTCCATCTTCCCCCGTATTTCCAAACATATTCATCAGGGAAACATGTTAAGATCTTATAAAAGGCTTGTTTCATTGTTTTCAAATATCTGCCCTTGCAATTCAACTTCCACCACTGTCTCTCATATCCAAAGCTATGTGCTTGCAGAGGATTTCTGCTGAGAAATTTCACAGAAAGCTCTTGTACTGCAGGTGAATGATTCCAGCAAGTCTTGACTGAATAGCTTAGGGAACAGGACTCAGCCAAATGACAGACATGACAAGGGAAAGCATATGCTCAAGGATAGGACATGTCAGAGAACATCTGCCAGGCCCTGGCATATTTCATATCCCATTGAAAGTACATCCATGTGTAGATTGGCAAGCACTTCCATAACCAAATTGTGAGCAGTGAAGCCTTCAGTGAGAATCTTGTGGCATAGAATATTCATCCTATTTAAATCTTGCCCTCCCAGGTCCTCGGTGCCAGTGAGGTCTCCATGGCAACGCCCAGCATTGTGACTCAGGTCTCCTACTGCACACTTGTATCCTAGAGCCTAAAGTCCAGCTCACAATGGTGCTCAGCCAATCACAGCCCAGTGTGGTTGCCCTGCAACCACAAGCTTGTGGCTTTCTGTGAACTGTTTCAGCCCAACTCTGCAGCTTTCCACCTCATACTACCACAGACATTCCAATCATGCAGTATTTGATTAGCCTCTCTATGTTGCCTCAGAATTTTTTTTACAGTTGTAGTGATCAAGAAAATTTGACATATTTTGAGAAGTGGAGGGAAGTAATTCAAAGACCTTTTGGTCTCTCTGTGGTCGATGTGTTCCAAACTTGACTACCCCAGTCTTTTAAATTTTCAAACCTAGAGCCTAAAATCCAACTCACAGTGATGTTCAGCCAATCTCAGCCCAGTGTGGTTGCCTGGCAACCACAAGCCTGTGGATTTCTGTGAACAGTTTCAGCCCAACTCTGCAGCTTTCCACCTCATACAAACACAGTCATTCCAATCAGGCAGTATTTGATTCACCTCTCTAAGTTGCCTCAGAATTTTCTTTGAAGTTGTGGTGACCAAGCAAATTTGACATATTTTGACAAGTGGAGGCAAGTAATTGGCTCTGTCTTTAGCTCTGTTGGTGGTACATGTGGTCCAAATCTGACTAGCCCAGTCTATTCAATTTTCAAACTTGGAAAAGCAAATGTTTCAGGGGAGGAAAGAAAATGCCACAATGATTTGTGTTCTGCCAAGTTTCTGGTGGCTTGGGAAGCAAACCTGCAAACCATACATGCAGTCTCTGCTGGATTACTGCCACCATGGTAGTATCAGTTAGCACTAAAAGCCAGCAACCAGAAGATGAGTCCCAAAATGAAAGTGAATCCTTGCAGTGCATGAATATTTGGAGTGCCTGCTTCAACTATCCAGCTTCCTCGGGGTTCACTTGTCTGCAATAGCTATTTCAAGGAGGTCTGTAGCCATTCCAGCATATCCCTGAACATTAAACATGAGGTACTAGCTCAATACCTAAACCAACATAATGCTAGATAGCTTGTCACCAGCAGGTTTTCCCAGAATTCAAATGTAACATGGTGAAAGGGAAACCCTTAGAAAAGGGATGCAAATGCCCCTTTCACTAAAAATCACAGGTATTTTCTCATGGCATGGAATATTTAGAATACACATCACGTAGTGAACCCAGGGACCTAGACCAAATGTGTCTAGTTTTCTGTTGTCCTCTTTTTGGAAACAGCATCTTATGTAGTTGTTGAAAGAGGCCTTGAGAAAAATTCATAGCCCACGATGGACGGGAAATCCCAAGGACCCATCCACCTCAGCCCCCAGATGGCTGGGATTATAGGCATGAGCCACCATGCCAAGCATGTGCACAGAGATTCTTACATAATTTGTGAAATCCCACTACTTGTCTATAGGTAGCTTCTGTGTTTCAGACTTTCGGAATATTCCTCTCTTTGTTTTGGCTCCCCTTGTTCAGGTTTCCATTTCTATTGTGATAAGCTCCAAGGCCCCAGGCAAGGGGGTGGCTGCCCTTCCTCTGGTGTGTCCTTGGATGATTACAGCCCAGGTGAACAGGGTTCAAATATATTGGATCCTGTGCATTTGAAGAGGAAATGAGTAAAGATTCATGAGTTAATGTGGACATGCCAGGGAATTGAGGGGCCACGATAGAGACAAAACTTCAGGCCATGGGCTGATGGCTGAGGCTTATGTACCTCTAGCTTCTTGAATAGTGGGCCTGCTGAGCAATTGTGTGCTCTCAAATGTAATTTGATGGGTTTTGTTTTAATTTATTTTGTTTTTTTGCTTTGGTTTTTTACATGGAAGGAACAGTACCATGGTTTGAAGAAACTGGAGTGTCTTACCTAAAAGAAATTTGAAAAAAGGGACAATTCAGCTGCCAAGAATTTCTCAAATGCCCTTGGCTTTTTAAAAAAGGTGACATAAAGTTGAGCATGTCATATCCAGGTCTCTTTACCAAAGGTTTTACCTCCTATTTCATAGGAATTACTTTTACTTTGAAAGGTCAACCTGCACTGAAATAAAGATTATCCCTCCATTCCTCATTCTGCTTGAAACCACATCCATTGTTAGTTATATTGTCTTACTCAGAAACACTTGGAGATGACTACAGCAAGAGTTTCCCATTGGTGGAATTTCCACGGAGACACATGAAGTAATACTGCACAACTTCAAGTGAAGTGCACTGTCCCTTGACAATGGCAAGTCTGGGCAAACCTCTAGTAACTGAAAATCTTAGAAAGTCTGAAAGTGAGTGAATGAAAATGGGCCTCTCCACATTTAGACCGGGCCTCTCCTGAAGCACACATTTGTGGAAAAAGTAATTATGAGAGCCAAATGAACTACCAAAACGGAATGGAAATTTTCTTCTTTAGGCCTAGAACGCTATGGCCTGGAGCCCTGTGGTTCTAATTGGATGAGCAAAGTGTGAGCAGAGATCAAAGTAAAACACACACCATTTAGGCAACTCGATATTTAACCAGGTGTCGAGAGCAGTGGCAAACTGTACTTGTGTCAATTTGTTCAAATCCTGTCTTCACAAGAAAGTACATTCCAGCACGATCAGTGACTCGAGGAGGACACGTTTCAAAGGACTTGTAAAAAAAAAGTCCAAAACTGAATTTAGCGCAACACTGAATTTAGATGAAAAGTAGCAGAGTCTGTTAGTCTTTCAAGGTTTAATAGGAGAAACTTATAACATGTAATAGCTGTTACATGAATAACTTCAGAGCTTTTGGAGAGTTCTAAATCACTATGAGTGAGGGCTTCCCTGACTCCCAAAGTTAAAAATAGTAAAACAAACTATTTGAAAAACCAATCAACCAATTAAATACAAACACTAGGTCCAAAGGGTTTCACTGGTTTTAAAACCACTTATGGAATGCACAACTATTGATGAGGCTTACTCTGCATTCTGCTTTACTCAGGCCCGGTACATGAGCAACTGTGAAAGCAAAATTCAAAATGTTATGTGAAGTGACCATTTCATTGGTGAAACCATGACCCAATAGACATTTTCTCTTTTGAAACTCCGGACATTATCCATACATGTTCTCAAAGGGAAGGAATACACAGGATTTAGATCGATATTTTTTTCAGTATTTTGTGTTCCACCAGATTTATTTGAAGATCTCCTGTCCTGCAACAACTGGCCAATGCAGAAGGCCACACATAGGACAACCAACATGAGAACTTCACTGCTACAGCCTGATTAAATCACCATGAGAATATAATTTTCCTTTCATCATCAAAGATTTTTACATCAAATTAACCAGCTCTCTTGCTTTCCCATGTTTTTCCCTGGTTTTTGTACCTTGAAAAGCGTGTTAACTCTTCTCAGTCTTGATCTCCATCTTCCCCCGTATTTCCAAACATATTCATCAGGGAAACATGTTAAGATCTTATTCGGGGCTTGTTTCATTGTTTTCAAATATCTGCCCTTGCAATTCAACTTCCACCACTGTCTCTCATATCCAAAGCTATGTGCTTGCAGAGGATTTCTGCTGAGAAATTTCACAGAAAGCTCTTGTACTGCAGGTGAATGATTCCAGCAAGTCTTGACTGAATAGCTTAGGGAACAGGACTCAGCCAAATGACAGACATGACAAGGGAAAAGCGTATGCTCAAGGACAGGACATGTCAGAGAACATCTGCCAGGCCCTGGCATATTTCATATCCCATTGAAAGTACATCCATGTGTAGACTGGCAAGCATTTCCATCCTCAAATTCTGAGCAGTGAAGCCTTCAGTGAGAATCCTGTGGCATACCAGGCCAAGAATATTCATCCTATTTAAATCTTGCCCTACAAGGTCCTCTGTGACACTGAGGTCTCCAAGGCAACGCCCAGCATTGTGACTCAGGTCTCCTACGGCACACTTGTATCCTAGAGCCTAAAGTCCAGCTCACAATGGTGCTCAGCCAATCACAGCCCAGTGTGGTTGCCTGGCAACCACAAGCTTCTGGCTTTCTGTGAACTGTTTCAGCCCAACTCTGCAGCTTTCCACCTCATAAAACCACAGCCATTCCAATCATGCAGTATTTGATTAGCCTCTCTATGTTGCCTCAGAATTTTTTTTACAGTTGTAGTGATCAAGAAAATTTGACATATTTTGAGAAGTGGAGGGAAGTAATTGAAAGACCTTTTGGTCTGTCTGTGGTCGATGTGTTCCAAACTTGACTACCCCAGTCTTTTAAATTTTCAAACCTAGAGCCTAAAATCCACCTCACAGTGATGTTCAGCCAATCTCAGCCCAGTGTGGTTGCCTGGCAACCACAAGCCTGTGGATTTCTGTGAACAGTTTCAGCCCAACTCTGCAGCTTTCCACCTCATACAACCACAGTCATTCCAAACAGGCAGTATTTGATTCACCTCTCTAAGTTGCCTCAGAATTTTCTTTAATGTTGTGGTGAGCAAGCAAATTTGACATATTTTGACAAGTGGAGGGAAGTAATTGGCTCTGTCTTTAGCTCTGTTTCTGGTACATGGGGTCCAAATCTGACTAGCCCAGTCTATTCAATTTTCAAACTTAGAAAGCCAAATGTTTCAGGGAAGGAAAGAAAATGCCACAATGATTTGTGTTCTGCCAAGTTTCTGGTGGCTTGGGAAGCAAACATGCAACCATACATGCAGTCTCTGCTGGATTACTGCCACCATGGTAGTATCAGTTAGCACTAAAAGCCAGCAACCAAAAGATGAGTCCTAAAATGAAAGTGAATCCTTGCAGTGCATGAATATTTGGAGTGCCTGCTTCAACTATCCAGCTTCCTTGGGGTTAACTTGTCTGGAATAGCTATTTCAAGGAGGTCTGCAGCCATTCCAGCATATCCCTGAACACTAAACATGAGGTACTAGCTCAATACCTAAACCAACATAATGCTAGATAGCTTGTCACCAGCAGGTTTTCCCAGAATTCAAATGTAACATGGTGAAAGGGAAACCCTTAGAAAAGGGATGCAAATGCCCCTTTCACTAAAAATCACAGGTATTTTCTCATGGCATGGAATATTTAGAATCCACAACTCATGTAGTGAACCCCGGGACCTAGACCAAATGTGTCTAGTTTTCTGTTGTCCTCTTTTTGGAAACAGCATCTTATGTAGTTGTTGAAAGAGGCCTTGAGAAAAATTCATAGCCCACGATGGACTGGAACTCCCAAGGATCCATCCAGCTCAGCCCCCAGATGGCTGGGATTATAGGCATGAGCGACCATGCCAAGCATGTGCACAGAGATTCTTACATAATTTGTGAAATCCCACTACTGGTCTATAGGTAGCTTCTGTGTTTCAGACTTTCGGAATATTCCTCTCTTTGTTTTGGCTCCCCTTGTTCAGGTTTCCATTTCTATTGTGATAAGCTCCAAGGCCCCAGGCAAGGGGGTGGCTGTCCTTCCTCTGGTGTGTTCTTGGATGATTACAGCCCAGGTGAACAAGGTTCAAATATATTGGATCCTGTGCATTTGAAGAGGAAATGAATAAAGATTCATGAGTTAATGTGGACATGCCAGGGAATTGAGGGGCCATGAGAGAGACAAAACTTCAGGCCATGGGCTGAAGGCTGAGGCTTCTGTACCTCTAGCTTCTTGAATAGTGGGCCTTCTGAGCAATTGTGTGCTCTCAAATGTAATTTGATGGGTTTTGTTTTAATTTATTTTGTTTTTTGCTCTGGTTTTTTACATGGAAGGAACAGTACTATGGTTTGAAGAAACTGGAGTGTCTTACCTAAGAGAAATTTGAAAAAAGGGACAATTCAGCAGCCAAGAATTTCTCAAATGCCCTTGGCTTTTTAAAAAATGTGACATAAAGTTGAGCATGTCATATCCAGGTCTCTTTACCAAAGGTTTTACCTCCTATTTCATAGGAATTACTTTTAATTTGAAAGGTCAACCTGCACTGAAATAAAGATTATCCCTCCATTCCTCATTCTGCTTGAAACCACATCCATTGTTAGTTATATTGTCTTACTCAGAAACACTTGGAGATGACTACAGCAAGAGTTTCCCATTGGTGGAATTTCCACGGAGACACATGAAGTAATACTGCACAACTTCAAGTGAAGTGCACTGTCCCTTGACAATGGCAAGTCTGGGCAAACCTCTAGTAACTGAAAATCTTAGAAAGTCTGAAAGTGAGTGAATGAAAATGGGCCTCTCCACATTTAGACTGGGCCTCTCCTGAAGCACACATTTGTGGAAAAAGTAATTATGAGAGCCAAATGAACTACCAAAACGGAATGGAAATTTTCTTCTTTAGGCCTAGAACGCTATGGCCTGGAGCCCTGTGGTTCTAATTGGATGAGCAAAGTGTGAGCAGAGATCAAAGTAAAACACACACCATTTAGGCAACTCGATATTTAACCAGGTGTCGAGAGCAGTGGCAAACTGTACTTGTGTCAATTTGCTCAAATCCTGTCTTCACAAGAAAGTACATTCCAGCACGATCAGTGACTCGAGGAGGACACATTTCAAAGGACTTGTAAAAAAAAGTCCAACACTGAATTTAGCGCAACACTGAATTTAGATGAAAAGTAGCAGAGTCTGTTAGTCTTTCAAGGTTTAATAGGAGAAACTTATAACATGTAATAGCTGTTACATGAATAACTTCAGAGCTTTTGGAGAGTTCTAAATCACTATGAGTGAGGGCTTCCCTGACTCCCAAAGTTAAAAATAGTAAAACAAACTATTTGAAAAACCAATCAACCAATTAAATACAAACACTAGGTCCAAAGGGTTTCACTGGTTTTAAAACCACTTATGGAATGCACAACTATTGATGAGGCTTACTCTGCATTCTGCTTTACTCAGGCCCGGTACATGAGCAACTGTGAAAGCAAAATTCAAAATGTTATGTGAAGTGACCATTTCATTGGTGAAACCATGACCCAATAGACATTTTCTCTTTTGAAACTCCGGACATTATCCATACATGTTCTCAAAGGGAAGGAATACACAGGATTTAGATTGATATTTTTTTCACTATTTTGTGTTCCACCAGATTTATTTGAAGATCTCCTGTCCTGCAACCACTGGCCAATGCAGAAGGCCACACATAGGACAACCAACATGAGAACTTCACTGCTACAGCCTGATTAAATCACCATGAGAATATAATTTTCCTTTCATCATCAAAGATTTTTCCATCAAATTAACCAGCTCTCTTGCTTTCCCATGTTTTTCCCTGGTTTTTGCACCTTGAAAAGCGTGTTAACTCTTCTCAGTCTTGATCTCCATCTTCCCCCGTATTTCCAAACATATTCATCAGGGAAACATGTTAAGATCTTATTCGGGGCTTGTTTCATTGTTTTCAAATAACTGCCCTTGCAATTCAACTTCCACCACTGTCTCTCATATCCAAAGCTATGTGCTTGCAGAGGATTTCTGCTGAGAAATTTCACAGAAAGCTCTTGTACTGCAGGTGAATGATTCCAGCAAGTCTTGACTGAATAGCTTAGGGAACAGGACTCAGCCAAATGACAGACATGACAAGGGAAAAGCGTATGCTCAAGGACAGGACATGTCAGAGAACATCTGCCAGGCCCTGGCATATTTCATATCCCATTGAAAGTACATCCATGTGTAGATTGGCAAGCATTTCCATCCCCAAATTCTGAACAGTGAAGCCTTCAGTGAGAATCCTGTGGCATACCAGGCCAAGAATATTCATCCTATTTAAATCTTGCCCTACAAGGTCCTCTGTGACACTGAGGTCTCCAAGGCAACGCCCAGCATTGTGACTAAGGTCTCCTACGGCACACTTGTATCCTAGAGCCTAAAGTCCAGCTCACAATGGTGCTCAGCCAATCACAGCCCAGTGTGGTTGCCTGGCAACCACAAGCTTCTGGCTTTCTGTGAACTGTTTCAGCCCAACTCTGCAGCTTTCCACCTCATACAAACACAGCCATTCCAATCATGCAGTATTTGATTAGCCTCTCTATGTTGCCTCAGAATTTTTTTTACAGTTGTAGTGATCAAGAAAATTTGACATATTTTGAGAAGTGGAGGGAAGTAATTGAAAGACCTTTTGGTCTGTCTGTGGTCGATGTGTTCCAAACTTGACTACACCAGTCTTTTAAATTTTCAAATCTAGAGCCTAAAATCCACCTCACAGTGATGTTCAGCCAATCTCAGCCCAGTGTGGTTGCCTGGCAACCACAAGCCTGTGGATTTCTGTGAACAGTTTCAGCCCAACTCTGCAGCTTTCCACCTCATACAACCACAGTCATTCCAATCAGGCAGTATTGGATTCACCTCTCTAAGTTGCCTCAGAATTTTCTTTGAAGTTGTGGTGACCAAGGAAATTGGACATATTTTGACAAGTGGAGGGAAGTAATTGGCTCTGTCTTTAGATCTGTTGGTGGTACATGGGGTCCAAATCTGACTAGCCCAGAATATTCAAATTTCAAACTTAGAAAGCTAAATGTTTCAGGGGAGGAAAGAAAGTGACACAAAGATTTGTGTTCTGCCAAGTTTCTGGTGGCTTGGGAAGCAAACCTGCAAACCATACATGCAGTCTCTGCTGGATTACTGCCACCATGGTAGTATCAGTTAGCACTAAAAGCCAGCAACCAGAAGATGAGTCCCAAAATGAAAGGGAATCCTTGCAGTGCATGAATATTTGGAGTGCCTGCTTCAACTATCCAGCTTCCTCGGGGTTCACTTGTCTGCAATAGCTATTTCAAGGAGGTCTGCAGCCATTCCAGCATATCCCTGAACACTAAACATGAGGTACTAGCTCAATACCTAAACCAACATAATGCTAGATAGCTTGTCACCAGCAGGTTTTCCCAGAATTCAAATGTAACATTGTGAAAGGGAAACCCTTAGAAAAGGGATGCAAATGCCCCTTTCACTAAAAATCACAGGTATTTTCTCATGGCATGGAATATTTAGAATCCACAACTCATGTAGTGAACCCAGGGAACTAGACCAAGTGTGTCTAGTTTTCTGTTGTCCTCTTTCTGGAAACAGCATCTTATATAGTTGTTGAAAGAGGCCTTGAGAAAAATTCATAGCCCACGATGGACCGGAACTCCCAAGGATCCATCCACCTCAGCCCCCAGATGGCTGGGATTATAGGCATGAGCGACCATGCCAAGCATGTGCACAGAGATTCTTACATAATTTGTGAAATCCCACTACTGGTCTATAGGTAGCTTCTGTGTTTCAGACTTTCAGAATATTCCTCTCTTTGTTTTGGCTCCCCTTGTTCAGGTTTCCATTTCTATTGTGATAAGCTCCAAGGCCCCAGGCAAGGGGGTGGCTGTCCTTCTTCTGGTTTGTCCTTGGATGGTTACAGCCCAGGTGAACAGGGTTCAAATATATTGGATCCTGTGCATTTGAAGAGGAAATGAATAAAGATTCATGAGTTAATGTGGACATGCCAGTTAATTGAGGGGCCATGAGAGAGACAAAACTTCAGGCCATGGGCTGAAGGCTGAGGCTTCTGTACCTCTAGCTTCTTGAATAGTGGGCCTGCTGAGCAATTGTGTGCTCTCAAATGTAATTTGATGGGTTTTGTTTTAATTTATTTTGTTTTTTGCTTTGGTTTTTTACATGGAAGGAACAGTACTATGGTTTGAAGAAACTGGAGTGTCTTACCTAAGAGAAATTTGAAAAAAGGGACAATTCAGCAGCCAAGAATTTCTCAAATGCCCTTGGCTTTTTAAAAAATGTGACATAAAGTTGAGCATGTCATATCCAGGTCTCTTTACCAAAGGTTTTACCTCCTATTTCATAGGAATTACTTTTAATTTGAAAGGTCAACCTGCACTGAAATAAAGATTATCCCTCCATTCCTCATTCTGCTTGAAACCACATCCATTGTTAGTTATATTGTCTTACTCAGAAACACTTGGAGATGACTACAGCAAGAGTTTCCCATTGGTGGAATTTCCACGGAGACACATGAAGTAATACTGCACAACTTCAAGTGAAGTGCACTGTCCCTTGACAATGGCAAGTCTGGGCAAACCTCTAGTAACTGAAAATCTTAGAAAGTCTGAAAGTGAGTGAATGAAAATTGGCCTCTCCACATTTAGACCGGGCCTCTCCTGAAGCACACATTTGTGGAAAAAGTAATTATGAGAGCCAAATGAACTACCAAAACGGAATGGAAATTTTCTTCTTTAGGCCTAGAACGCTATGGCCTGGAGCCCTGTGGTTCTAATTGGATGAGCAAAGTGTGAGCAGAGATCAAAGTAAAACACACACCATTTAGGCAACTCGATATTTAACCAGGTGTCGAGAGCAGTGGCAAACTGTACTTGTGTCAATTTGCTCAAATCCTGTCTTCACAAGAAAGTACATTCCAGCACGATCAGTGACTCGAGGAGGACACGTTTCAAAGGACTTGTAAAAAAAAAGTCCAACACTGAATTTAGCGCAACACTGAATTTAGATGAAAAGTAGCAGAGTCTGTTAGTCTTTCAAGGTTTAATAGGAGAAACTTATAACATGTAATAGCTGTTACATGAATAACTTCAGAGCTTTTGGAGAGTTCTAAATCACTATGAGTGAGGGCTTCCCTGACTCCCAAAGTTAAAAATAGTAAAACAAACTATTTGAAAAACCAATCAACCAATTAAATACAAACACTAGGTCCAAAGGGTTTCACTGGTTTTAAAACCACTTATGGAATGCACAACTATTGATGAGGCTTACTCTGCATTCTGCTTTACTCACGCCTGTACATGAGCAACTGTGAAAGCAAAATTCAAAATGTTATGTGAAGTGACCATTTCATTGGTGAAACCATGACCCAATAGACATTTTCTCTTTTGAAACTCCAGACATTATCCATACATGTTCTCAAAGGGAAGGAATACACAGGATTTAGATCGATATTTTTTTCACTATTTTGTGTTCCACCAGATTTATTTGAAGATCTCCTGTCCTGCAACCACTGGCCAATGCAGAAGGCCACACATAGGACAACCAACATGAGAACTTCACTGCTACAGCCTGATTAAATCACCATGAGAATATAATTTTCCTTTCATCATCAAATATTTTTACATCAAATTAACCAGCTCTCTTGCTTTCCCATGTTTTTCCCTGGTTTTTGTACCTTGAAAAGCGTGTTAACTCTTCTCAGTCTTGATCTCCATCTTCCCCCGTATTTCCAAACATATTCATCAGGGAAACATGTTAAGATCTTATTCGGGGCTTGTTTCATTGTTTTCAAATATCTGCCCTTGCAATTCAACTTCCACCACTGTCTCTCATATCCAAAGCTATGTGCTTGCAGAGGATTTCTGCTGAGAAATTTCACAGAAAGCTCTTGTACTGCAGGTGAATGATTCCAGCAAGTCTTGACTGAATAGCTTAGGGAACAGGACTCAGCCAAATGACAGACATGACAAGGGAAAAGCGTATGCTCAAGGACAGGACATGTCAGAGAACATCTGCCAGGCCCTGGCATATTTCATATCCCATTGAAAGTACATCCATGTGTAGATTGGCAAGCATTTCCATCCCCAAATTCTGAGCAGTGAAGCCTTCAGTGAGAATCCTGTGGCATACCAGGCCAAGAATATTCATCCTATTTAAATCTTGCCCTACAAGGTCCTCTGTGACACTGAGGTCTCCAAGGCAACGCCCAGCATTGTGACTCAGGTCTCCTACGGCACACTTGTATCCTAGAGCCTAAAGTCCAGCTCACAATGGTGCTCAGCCAATCACAGCCCAGTGTGGTTGCCTGGCAACCACAAGCTTGTGGCTTTCTGTGAACTGTTTCAGCCCAACTCTGCAGCTTTCCACCTCATACAAACACAGCCATTCCAATCATGCAGTATTTGATTAGCCTCTCTATGTTGCCTCAGAATTTTTTTTACAGTTGTAGTGATCAAGAAAATTTGACATATTTTGAGAAGTGGAGGAAAGTAATTGAAAGACCTTTTGGTCTGTCTGTGGTCGATGTGTTCCAAACTTGACTACCCCAGTCTTTTAAATTTTCAAACCTAGAGCCTAAAATCCACCTCACAGTGATGTTCAGCCAATCTCAGCCCAGTGTGGTTGCCTGGCAACCACAAGCCTGTGGATTTCTGTGAACAGTTTCAGCCCAACTCTGCAGCTTTCCACCTCATACAACCACAGTCATTCCAATCAGGCAGTATTGGATTCACCTCTCTAAGTTGCCTCAGAATTTTCTTTGAAGTTGTGGTGACCAAGCAAATTTGACATATTTTGACAAGTGGAGGGAAGTAATTGGCTCTGTCTTTAGATCTGTTGGTGGTACATGGTGTCCAAATCTGACTAGCCCAGAATATTCAAATTTCAAACTTAGAAAGCTAAATGTTTCAGGGGAGGAAAGAAAGTGACACAAAGATTTGTGTTCTGCCAAGTTTCTGGTGGCTTGGGAAGCAAACCTGCAAACCATACATGCAGTCTCTGCTGGATTACTGCCACCATGGTAGTATCAGTTAGCACTAAAAGCCAGCAACCAGAAGATGAGTCCCAAAATGAAAGTGAATCCTTGCAGTGCATGAATATTTGGAGTGCCTGCTTCAACTATCCAGCTTGCTCGGGGTTCACTTGTCTGCAATAGCTATTTCAAGGAGGTCTGCAGCCATTCCAGCATATCCCTGAACACTAAACATGAGGTACTAGCTCAATACCTAAACCAACATAATGTTAGATAGCTTGTCACCAGCAGGTTTTCCCAGAATTCAAATGTAACATTGTGAAAGGGAAACCCTTAGAAAAGGGATGCAAATGCCCCTTTCACTAAAAATCACAGGTATTTTCTCATGGCATGGAATATTTAGAATCCACAACTCATGTAGTGAACCCAGGGAACTAGACCAAGTGTGTCTAGTTTTCTGTTGTCCTCTTTCTGGAAACAGCATCTTATGTAGTTGTTGAAAGAGGCCTTGAGATAAATTCGTAGCCCACGATGGACTGGAACTCCCAAGGATCCATCCACCTCAGCCCCCAGATGGCTGGGATTATAGGCATGAGCGACCATGCCAAGCATGTGCACAGAGATTCTTACATAATTTGTGAAATCCCACTACTGGTCTATAGGTAGCTTTTGTGTTTCAGACTTTCGGAATATTCCTCTCTTTGTTTTGGCTCCCCTTGTTCAGGTTTCCATTTCTATTGTGATAAGCTCTAAGGCCCCAGGCAAGGGGGTGGCTGTCCTTCCTCTGGTGTGTCCTTGGATGATTACAGCCCAGGTGAACACTGTTCAAATATATTGGATCCTGTGCATTTGAAGAGGAAATGAATAAAGATTCATGAGTTAATGTGGACATGCCAGGGAATTGAGGGGCCATGAGAGAGACAAAACTTCAGGCCATGGGCTGAAGGCTGAGGCTTCTGTACCTCTAGCTTCTTGAATAGTGGGCCTGCTGAGCAATTGTGTGCTCTCAAATGTAATTTGATGGGTTTTGTTTTAATTTATTTTGTTTTTTGCTTTGGTTTTTTACATGGAAGGAACAGTACCATGGTTTGAAGAAACTGGAGTGTCTTACCTAAGAGAAATTTGAAAAAAGGGACAATTCAGCAGCCAAGAATTTCTCAAATGCCCTTGGCTTTTTAAAAAATGTGACATAAAGTTGAGCATGTCATATCCAGGTCTCTTTACCAAAGGTTTTACCTCCTATTTCATAGGAATTACTTTTACTTTGAAAGGTCAACCTGCACTGAAATAAAGATTATCCCTCCATTCCTCATTCTGCTTGAAACCACATCCATTGTTAGTTATATTGTCTTACTCAGAAACACTTGGAGATGACTACAGCAAGAGTTTCCCATTGGCGGAATTTGCACGGAGACACATGAAGTAATACTGCACAACTTCAAGTGAAGTGCACTGTCCCTTGACAATGGCAAGTCTGGGCAAACCTCTAGTAACTGAAAATCTTAGAAAGTCTGAAAGTGAGTGAATGAAAATGGGGCTCTCCACATTTAGACAGGGCCTCTCCTGAAGCACACATTTGTGGAAAAAGTAATTATGAGAGACCAATGAACTACCAAAACGGAATGGAAATTTTCTTCTTTAGGCCTAGAACGCTATGGCCTGGAGCCCTGTGGTTCTAATTGGATGAGCAAAGTGTGAGCAGAGATCAAAGTAAAACACACACCATTTAGGCAACTCGATATTTAACCAGGTGTCGAGAGCAGTGACAAACTGTACTTGTGTCAATTTGCTCAAATCCTGTCTTCACAAGAAAGTACATTCCAGCACGACCAGTGACTAGAAGAGGACACATTTCAAAGGACTTGTAAAAAAAAGTCCAACACTGAATTTAGCACAACACTGAATTTAGATGAAAAGTGGCAGAGTCTGTTAGTCTTTCAAGATTTAATAGGAGAAACTTATAACATGTAATAGCTGTTACATGAATAACTTCAGAGCTTTTGGAGAGTTCTAAATCACAATGAGTGAGGGATTCCCTGACTCCCAAAGTTAAAAATAGTAAAACAAACTATTTGAAAAACCAATCAACCAATTAAATACAAACACTAGGTCCAAAGGGTTTCACTGGTTTTAAAACCACTTATGGAATGCACAACTATTGATGAGGCTTACTCTGCATTCTGCTTTACTCAGGCCCGGTACATGAGCAACTGTGAAAGCAAAATTCAAAATGTTATGTGAAGTGACAATTTCATTGGTGAAACCATGACCCAATAGACGTTTTCTCTTTTGAAACTCCGGACATTATCCATACATGTTCTCAAAGGGAAGGAATACACAGGATTTAGATTGATATTTTTTTCACTATTTTGTGTTCCACCAGATTTATTTGAAGATCACCTGTCCTGCGTCCACTGCCCAATTCAGAAGGCCACACATAGGACAACCAACATGAGAACTTCACTGCTACAGCCTGATTAAATCACCATGAGAATATAATTTTCCTTTCATCATCAAAGATTTTTACATCAAATTAACCAGCTCTCTTGCTTTCCCATGTTTTTCCCTGGTTTTTGTACCTTGAAATGGGTGTGCACCCTTCTCAGTCTTGATCTCCATCTTCCCCCGTATTTCCAAACATATTCATCTGGGAAACATGTAAAGATCTTATTCGGGGCTTGTTTCATTGTTTTCAATTATCTGCCCTTGAAATTCAACTTCCACCACTGCCTCTCATAATCAAAGCTATGTGCTTGCAGAGGATTTCTGCTGAGAAATTTCACAGAAAGCTCTTATACTGCAGGTGAATGTTTCCAGCAAGTCTTGACTGAATAGCTTAGGGAACAGGACTCAGCCAAATGACAGACATGACAAGGGAAAATCATATGCTCAAGGATAGGACAGGTCGGAGAACATCTGTAGGCCCTGGTATATTTCATATCCCATTGAAAGTACATCCATGTGTAATTTGGCAAGCATTTCCATCCCCAAATTCTGAGCAGTGAAGCCTTCAGTGAGAATACTGTGGCATACCAGGCCAAGAATATTCATCCTATTTAAATCTTGCCCTACAAGGTCCTGTGTGCCACTGAGGTCTCCATGGCAACGCCCAGCATTGTGACTCCGGTCTCCTACTGCACACTTGTATCCTAAAGCCTAAAGTCCAGCTCACAATGGTGCTCAGCCAATCACAGCCCAGTGTGGTTGCCTGGCAACCACAAGCTTGTGGCTTTCTGTCAACTGTTTCAGCCCAACTGTGCAACTTTCCACCTCATACAACCACAGCCATTCCAATCATGCAGTATTTGATTAGCTTCTCTGTGTTGCCTCAGAATTTTTTTTACACTTGTAGTGATCAACAAAATTTGACAGATTTTGAGAAGTGGAGTGAAGTTATTGAAAGACTGTTTGGTCTGTCTTTGGTCGATGTGTTCCAAATTTGACTACCCCAGTCTTTTAAGTTTTCAAACCTAGAGCCTAAAATCCACCTCACAGTGATGTTCCGCCAATCTCAGCCCAGTGTGGTTGCCTGGCAACCACAAGCCTGTGGATTGCTGTGAACAGTTTCAGCCCAACTCTGCAGCTTTCCACCTCATACAACCACAGCCATTCCAATCAGGCAGTATTTGATTCACCTCTCAAAGTTGCCTCAGAATTTTCTTCGAAGTTGTGGTGACCAAGCAAATTTTACATATTTTGACAAGTGGAGGGCAGTAATTGGCTCTGTGTTTATCTCTTTTGGTGGTATGTGGGGTCCAAAACTGACTAGCCCAGTCTATTCAATTTTCTAACTTAGAAAGCCAAATGTTTCAGGGGAGTAAAGAAAATGCCACAATGATTTGGGTTCTGCCAAGTTTCTGGTGGCTTGGGAAGCAAACCTGCAAACCATACATGCAGTCTCTGCTGGATTACTGCCACCATGGTAGTATCAGTTAGCAATAAAACCCAGCAACCACAAGATGAGTCCCAAAATGAAAGTGAATCCTTGCAGTGCATGAATATTTGGAGTGCCTGCTTCAACTATCCAGCTTCCTTGGGGTTCACTTGTCTGCAATAGCTATTTCAAGGAGGTCTGCAGCCATTCCAGCATAACCCTGAACACTAAACATTAGGTACTAGCTCAATACCTAAACCAACATAATGCTAGATAGCTTGTCACCAGCAGGTTTTCCCAGAATTCAAATGAAACATGGTGAAAGGGAAACCCTTAGAAAAGGGATGCAAATGCCCCTTTCACTAAAAATCCCAGGTATTTTCTCATGGCATGGAATATTTAGACTCCACACCACATGTAGTGAGCCCCAGGACCTAGACCAAGTGTGTCTAGTTTTCTTTTGTCCTCTTTTGGGAAACAGCATTTTATGTAGTTGTTGAAAGAGGCCTTGAGATAAATTCGTAGCCCACGATGGACTGGAACTCCCAAGGATCCATCCACCTCAGCCCCCACATTGCTGGGATTATAGGCATGAGCGACCAGGCCAAGCATGTGCAGGTGAATGATTCCAGCAAGTCTTGAATGAATAGCTTAGGGAACAGGACTCAGCCAAATGACAGACATGACAAGGGAAAAGCATATGCTCAAGGATAGGACATGTCAGAGAACATCTGCCAGGCCCTGGCATATTTCATATCCCATTGAAAGTACATCCATGTGTAGATTGGCAAGCATTTCCATCCCCAAATTCTGACCAGTTAAGCCTTCAGTGAGATTCCTGTGGCATACCAGGCATAGAATATTCGTCCTATTTAAATCTTGACCTACAAGGTCCTCTGTGCCACTGAGGTCTCCATGGCAATGCCCAGCATTGTGACTCAGGTCTCCTACTGCACACTTGTATCCTAGAGCCTAAAGTCCAGCTCACAATGGTGCTCAGCCAATCACAGCCCAGTTTGTTTGCATGGCAACCACAAGTTTGTGGCTTTCTGTGAACTGTTTCAGCCCAACTCTGCAGCTTTCCACCTCATACAACCACAGCCATTCCAATCATGCAGTATTTGATTAGCCTCTCGATGTTGCCTCAGAATTTTTTTTACAGTTGTAGTGATCAAGAAAATTTGACATATTTTGAGAAGTGGAGGGAAGTAATTTAAAGACCTTTTGGTCTGTCTGTGGTCGATGTGTTCCAAACATGACTACAACAGTCTTTTAAATTTTCAAACCTAGAGCCTAAAATCCACTTCACAGTGATGTTCAGCCAATCTCAGCCCAGTGTGGTTGCCTGGAAACCACAAGCCTGTGGATTTCTGTGAACAGTTTCAGCCCAACTCTGCAGCTTTCCACCTCATACAACCACAGCCATTCCCATCAGGCAGTATTAGATTCACCTCTCTAAGTTGCCTCAGAATTTTCTTTGAAGTTGTGTTGACCAAGCAAATTTGACATATTTTGACAAGTGGAGGCAAGTAATTGGCTCTGTCTTTAGCTCTGTTGGTGGTACATGGGGTCCAAACCTGACTAGCCCAGTCTATTCAATTTTCAAACTTAGAAACCCAAATGTTTCAGGGGAGGAAAGAAAATGCCACAATGATTTGTGTTCTGCCAATTTTCCGGTGGCTTGGGAAGCAAACTTGCAAACCATACATGCATTCTCTGCTGGATTACTGCCACCATGGTAGTATCAGTTAGCACTAAAATCCAGAAACCAGAAGATGAGTCCCAAAATGAAAGTGAATCCTTGCAGTGCATGAATATTTGGAGTGCCTGCTTCAACTATCCAGCTTCCTTGGGGTTCACTTGTCTGCAATAGCTATTTCAAGGAGGTCTGCAGCCATTCCAGCATAACCCTGAATACTAAACATGAGGTACTAGCTCAATTCCTAAACCAACATAATGCTAGATAGCTTGTCACCAGCAGGTTTTCCCAGAATTCAAATGTAACATGGTGAAAGGGAAACCCTTAGAAAAGGGATGCAAATGCCCCTTTCACTAAAAATCCCAGGTATTTTCTCATGGCATGGAATATTTAGACTCCACAACTCATGTAGTGAACCCCGCGACCTAGACCAAGTGTGTCTAGTTTTCTGTTGTCCTCTTTTTGGAAACAGCATCTTATGTAGTTGTTGAAAGAGGTCTTGATATAAATTCGTCGCCCACAATGGACTGGAACTCACAAGGATCCATCCACCTCAGCCCCCATATGGCTGGGATTATAGGCATGAGCGACCATGCCAAGCATGTGCACAGAGATTCTTACATAATTTGTGAAATCCCACTACTGGTCTATAGGTAGCTTCTGTGTTTCAGGACTTAGGAATATTCCTCTCTTTTTTTGGGCTCCCCTTGTTCAGGTTTTCATTTCTATTGTGATAAGCTCCAAGGCCCCAGGCAAGGGGGTGGCTGCCCTTCCTCTGGTGTGTCCTTGGATGATTACAGCCCAGGTGAACAGGATTCAAATATATTGGATCCTGTGCATTTGAAGAGGAAATGAGTAAAGATTCATGAGTTAATGTGGACATGCCAGGGAATTGAGGGTCCATGATAGAGACAAAACTTCAGGCCATGGGCTGAAGGCTGAGGCTTCTGTACCTCTAGCTTCTTGAATAGTGGGCCTGCTGAGCAATTTTGTTCTCTCAAATGTAATTTGATGGGTTTTGTTTTAATTTATTTTGTTTTTTGCTTTGGTTTTTTACATGGAAGGCACAGCAACATGGTTTGAAGAAACTGGAGTGTCTTACCTAAGAAAAATTTGAAAAAAGGGACAATTCAGCAGGTAAGAATTTCTCAAATGCCCTTGGCTTTTTAAAAAATGTGACATAAAGTAGAGCATGTCATATCCATGTCTCTTTACCAAAGGTTTTACCTCCTATTTCATAGGAATTACTTTTACTTTGAAAGGTCAACCAGCACTGAAATAAAGATTATCCCTCCATTCGTCATTCTGCTTGAAACCACATCCTTTGTTAGTTGTATTTTCTTTCGCAGAAACACTTGCAGATGACTACAGCAAGAGTTTCCCATTGGTGGAATTTCCGCGGAGACACATGAAGTAATACAGCACAACTTCAAGTGAAGTGCACTATCAGTTGACAATGGCAAGTCTGGGCAAACCTCTAGTAACTGAAAATCTTAGAAAGTCTGAAAGTGAGTGAATGAAAATGGGCCTCTCCACATTTAGACCGGGCCTCTCCTGAAGCACACATTTGTGGAAAAAGTAATTATGAGAGCCAAATGAACTACCAAAACGAAATGGAAATTTTCTTGTTTAGACCTAGAACGCTATGGCCTGGAGCCCTGTGGTTCTAATTGGATGAGCAAAGTGTGAGCAGAGATCAAAGTAAAACACACACCATTTAGGCAACTCGATATTTAACCAGGTGTCCAGAGCAGTGGCAAACTGTACTTGTGTCAATTTGCTCAAATCCTGTCTTCACAAGAAAGTACATTCCAGCACGACCAGTGACTCGAGGAGGACACATTTCAAAGGACTTGTAAAGAAAAGTCCAACACTGAATTTAGCGCAACACTGAATTTAGATGAAAAGTAGCAGAGTCTGTTAGTCTTTCAAGTTTTAATAGGAGAAACTTATAACAGGTAATAGCTGTTACATGAATAACTTCAGAGCTTTTGGAGAGTTCTAAATCACTATGAGTGAGGGCTTCCCTGAATCCCAAAGTTAAAAAGAGTAAAACAAACAATTTGAAAAACCAATCAACCAATTAAATACAAACACTAGGTCCAAAGGGTTTCACTGGTTTTAAAACCACTTATGGAATGCACAACTATTGATGAGGCTTACTCTGCATTCTGCTTTACTCAGGCCTGGTACATGAGCAACTGTGAAAGCAAAATTCAAAATGTTATGTGAAGTGACCATTTCATTGGTGAAACCATGACCCAATAGACATTTTCTCTTTTGAAACTCCGGACATTATCCAAACATGTTCTCAAAGGGAAGGAATATACAGGATTTTTCACTATTTTGTGTTCCACCAGATTTATTTGAAGATCTCCTGTCCTGCATCCACTGCCCAATGCAGAGGGTCAAACATAGGACAACCAACATGAGAACTTCACTGCTACAGCCTGATTAAATCACCATGAGAATATAATTTTCCTTTCATCATTAAAGATTTTTATATCAAATTAACCAGCTGTCTTGCTTTCCCATGATTTTCCCTGGTTTTTGTACCTTGAAATGGGTGTTCACTCTTCTCAGTCTTGATCTCCATCTTCCCCCATATTTCCAAACATATTCATCTGAGAAACATGTAAAGATCTTATTCGGGGCTTGTTTCATTGTTTTCAAATATCGGCCCTTGCAATTCAACTTCCACCACTGTCTCTCATATCCAAAGCAATGTGCTTGCAGAGGATTTCTGCTGAGAAATTTCACAGAAAGCTCTTATACTGCAGGTGAATGATTCCAGCAAGTCTTGAATGAATAGCTTAGGGAACAGGACTCAGCCAAATGACAGACATGACAAGGGAAAAGCATATGCTCAAGGATAGGACATGTCAGAGAACATCTGCCAGGCCCTGGCATATTTCATATCCCATTGAAAGTACATCCATGTGTAGATTGGCAAGCATTTCCATCCCCAAATTCTGAGCAGTGAAGCCTTCAGTGAGAATCCTGTGGCATACCAGGCAAAGAATATTCATCCTATTTAAATCTTGCCCTACCAGGTCCTCTGTGCCAGCGAGGTCTCCATGGCAACGCCCAGCATTGTGACTCAGGTCTCCTACTGCACACTTGTATCCTAGAGCCTAAAGTCCAGCTCACAATGGTGCTCAGCCAATCACAGCCCAGTGTGGTTGCCTGGCAACCACAAGCTTGTGGCTTTCTGTGAACTGTTTCAGCCCAACTCTGCAGCTTTCCACCTCATACAACCACAGCCATTCCAGTCATGCAGTATTTGGTTAGCCTCTCTATGTTGCCTCAGAATTTTTTTACAGTTGTAGTGATCAAGAAAATTTCACATATATTGAGAAGTGGAGGGATGTAATTGAAAGACCTTTTGGTCTCTCTGTGGTCCATGTGTTCCAAACTTGACTACACCAGTCTTTTAAATTTTGAAACCTAGAGCCTAAAATACACCTAACAGTGATATTCTGCCAATCTCAGCCCAGTTTGGTTGCCTGTCAACCACAAGCCTGTGGATTTCTGTGAACAGTTTCAGCCCAACTCTGCAGCTTTCCACCTCATACAACCACAGCCATTCCAATCAGGCAGTATTTGATTCACCTCTCTAAGTTGCCTCAGAATTTTCTTCGAAGTTGTGGTGACCAAGCAAATTTGACATATTTTGACAAGTGGAGGGAAGTAATTGGCTGTCTCTTTAGATCTGTTGGTGGTACATGGGGTCCAAACCTGACTAGCCCAGTCTATTCAATTTTCAAACTTAGAAAGCCAAATGTTTCAGGGGAGGAAAGAAAATGCCACAATGATTTGGGTTCTGCCAAGTTTCTGGTGGCTTGGGAAGCAAACTTGCAAACCATACATGCAGTCTCTGCTGGATTACTGCCACCATGGTAGTATCAGTTAGCACTAAAAGCCAGCAACCAGAAGATGAGTCCCAAAATGAAAGTGAATCCTTGCAGTGCATGAATATTTGGAGTGCCTGCTTCAACTATCCAGCTTCCTCGGGGTTCACTTGTATGCAATAACTATTTCAAGGAGGTCTGCAGCCATTCCAGCATAACCCTGAACAGTAAACATGAGGTACTAGCTCAATACCTAAACCAACATAATGCTAGATAGCTTGTCACCAGCAGGTTTTCCCAGAATTCAAATGTAACATGGTGAAAGGGAAACCCTTAGACAAGGGATGCAAATGCCCCTTTCAATAAAATCCCAGGTATTTTCTCATGGCATGGAATATTTAGACTCCACAACTCATGTAGTGATCCCCGGGACCTAGACCAAGTGTGTCTAGTTTTCTGTTGTCCTCTTTTTGGAAACAGCATCTTATGTAGTTGTTGAAAGAGGCCTTGAGATAAATTCGTAGCCCACGATGGACTGGAACTCCCAAGGATCCATCCACCTCAAACCAGATTGCTGGGATTATAGGCATGAGCGACGATGCCAAGCATGTGCACAGTGATTCTTACATAATTTGTGAAATCCCACTACT